>NC_054550.1:15388734-15502517 GCF_017654505.1 Polyodon spathula
AAAACCATTTCAATGAATAACAAATCAAACTAAAATGACCTTGAACCTTCATTCATGTCTTTATGCTAAGAAAATCCCTGTTTAATATCCTGCTGTGTGGGCTGGGTCTGTTCTCTATGATTCTCTGTTGCAGTTTCTGCTCAGATAGTTAATTGCCAGGCTTACTAACTACTCCAGCAAAATGCTTCTGAAAAAGACTCCCCAGAGCTGCGGAGGAAGTAAGTCAGGGGAAGCAGTTCAGTGTTGCGCTGCACACTAAAAGTCTGCAAAGCTTGCCCACAATGCTGCAATTGTTAGTAAATTTGGAAAAGAATGACCCGAGCAGAAAAAGAGATCCCCGAACATGATAATAATAATAATAATACTAATAATATAATAATAATTAATAATAATAATAAAACAAGAAATGAAATATGAATGCAAGTGAGACAATATGACCCGTTGAATCCTGGAGAAAGACAGGTAAGACTTTTCTTTGAAAAGGTTGTGCTGTAAAAAACAGTATACAAAAAAAAAAAAAAAAAACAAATTATATATAATAAATCGGCACACAAAATAAAAATGCAATAGTCATAATATTCTAGTACTATTAATAACAATAATGAATGTAGTTGGTGACTGCAGGCCGACTCAGATGAATGGTTTCCAATCGACAATACAGCATCTGATCACTTAGCCTTCAGCAAATTCACTCTCAACACTGTCAGAGGCAGGAGGAAGGGGCTCAATTCTGTGTACCTGCAAATAAAAAGACATGATGGAACAAACACACCATCACAGGCATGCTAAGCAAGGTTTCTTTAAAACATACTCTCTAACCTCTTATTAGCAGTAGCAATATTATCACTGGCAACCCTGCAATGCTTCTCATCTTCCCTTTTCTACAGTTATTTTCTTGTCTTTTGTACTTCAATTTGGAATATGCTTGAGCTAAAGAATGATCCAGTTTCATCACAACTAAACAAGTGGCTCTCAAGATATGCACACAGGAAGACAGTGCTCACCGTGGGGTTGTGTGTGCTGCACGTGTCTCACCAGTCGTAGCGGCGGGAGGAGGGCTGTCTGTCATCGTCCTGCCGGCTGGGGGGGGCAGCGAGGGCCAGGCGCCCCCCTCCCCCCGCACTACGCTCCCGCTGGTAGTCCAGGGAGCGAGCCCCAGGGGGGGGGTAGCGCGAGGCTGCACCCCTCCACTCCTCATCGAACGCAGCTGCCTCACCTGTGACAGGACAGGAAAGTGAGGGATTGGCTCCCCCCACCCCCCACCCCCAGTATAAAAAAGCACAAAGTAACCTTCCCTCTCCCCTTGAGTTTAATGAGGTCCACTTCTCTCTACCCTCCCCTGTCCCCTCCTCACTCACTCTCCTCCAGGTTAATGAAGTCCTGCCTCTCCTCTCTGTCCCCAGTCTTCCTGTTCCTGGATCGCTCCATCACGTGTCCCCTCTCTCGGATGTGGTGCCCGATGGACATGCGCTCCAGACCACTCTCCGAGTCTCGCATCGTCTGCCGGGTCTCACGGATCTGAACAGGGAGAAAGGAGAGAGAAGAGGTGACAATGTGGCAGAAAGAAGCACAAAAAAATGGGCAACGTTGAGGACCGTAGACACAGTGGTTGGCCAAGGAAACTTACTGCAGCAGATGAAAGACACATCATGCTTACTTCCCTTCACAATCAGAAGATGTCCAGCAGTGCCATCAGCTCAATATTGGCAAAAAACAGTGGGACCCTGGTACACCCATCTACTGTCTGGAGAAGTCTGGTCAGAAGTGGCCTTCATGGAAGACTTGCAGCCAAAAAGCCATACCTCTGACGTGGAAACAAGGCCAAGCGACTCAACTATGCACGAAAACACAGGAACTGGGGTGCAGAAAAATGGCAGCAGGTGCTCTGGACTGATGAGTCAATTTTTGAAATATCTGGCTGTAGCAGAAGGCAGTTTGTTCGCCAAAGGGCTGGAGAGGGGTACACGAATGAATTTCTGCAGGCAACAGTGAAGCATGGTGGAGGTTTGTGGCAAAGTGGCTAGAGGAGGGGAACAGGTGTAGCGGTGATGCGATGAAGGAGTGACAGGCAAACAACAGTTTCCAGTGATAAGGGGCTTTTATTTATAATCCAGGTCTGGTGACCGTAAAATAATAAATCCCTGGCGATACACAACAATGTGTAAAGCGCGGAGATAACAAAAACAGGGCACAGTCAGGAACAAAAATGAACCCATGGTCACCAGTCCTGGGTGAGTGCAGACGTGAGGTTGCGTGGTGAATACACAGATATGGTGGTGTGCAGGGGTGCTCCGGACAGTGCTGACCCTTTGCGACAGCTCCGGAGTAGTACTCTAACTGTCTACAGTGAAACAAACACAGACAGTTAATAAACAAACACAACACGTAATCACAAAAACACTGCGAGTTCCACTCTCGCTCCTTCTTCCTCCAAACGTTCTACCCAAACGAAGGAAAAGATCAGCATTACCCTGGCCCCTATATGTAATCCCGCATGATATCTAGGTAAACGGTTGCAGCTGCCTTATTACTTGCAGCTGCCTCTTGTTTACCTTTCAAATCAATACGGTCTTACAACAGAGTCGCGCTTCTTTCCAGGCTGACCCACTTCCCTGACCCGGAAACGAACTGTCAGGCCAGCCCTTCCAGATACTTCTCTTCTTGTTCTTTAGTGCCCTCACAGGTCGGGAGGAAGATTCATCACCAGAACTCATGTTTCCATCAAAAGGTTCCTTGCAAGTTTGGGGCTGCATTTCTGCAAATGGAGTTGGGGATTTGGTCAGAATTAATGGTCTCCTCAATGCTGAGAAGTACAGTCAGATACTTATCCATCATGCAATACCATCAGGAAGGCATCTGATGGGCCCCAAATTTATTTTGCAGCATGAAAACAACCCCAAACATACAGCGAAAGTCATTAAGAACTATCTTCAGCGTAAAGAAGAACAAGGAGTCCTGGAAGTGATGGTATGGCCCCCACAGAGCCCTGATCTCAACATCATCGAGTCTGTCTGGGATTACATGAAGAGAGAGAAGCAACTGAGGCTGCCTAAATCCACAGAAGAACTGTGGTTAGTTCTCCAAAATGTTTGGGCCAACCTACCTGCCGAGTTCCTTCAAAAACTGTGTGCAAGTGTACCTAGAAGAATTGATGCTGTTTTGAAGGCAAAGGGTGGTCACACCAAATATTGATTTGATGTCTATATATATATATATATATATATATATATATATATATATATATATATATATATATATATATATTATTATAGTGCCTATAGAAAGTCTACACCCCCTTGAACTTTTTTTTCACATTTTGTTGTGTCAGTGCCTCAGAGTTTCATACGTTTCAAACATGCAAAAAAAAAAAATAGATGTATACGAAGAGGTTGAGAACTCCACTTATCTACATATCATACTTCTCCATACTCTTGAGGGAAAAGGTTTTATTGAGAATTTATATTATATATATATATATATATATATATATATATATATATATATATATATATATATATATATATATATATATAAAAAATCATAATTGGATAAGTGTCCACCCGCTGAGTTAATACTTGGTGGAAGCACCTTTGGCAGCATTTACTGCTGTGAGTCTGTTGGGATAGGTCTCTACCACACCTAGATTTGGTAGTATTTGACCTTTCTTCTTTACAAAACTGTTCAAGCTCTGTCATGTTCCTTGGGGAGCGTTAATGGACAGCAATCTTCAAGTCATACCACAAATTTGAAACTCCACATAACTGGTACAATAAGTCCAATAAATCTTAATAACATAAGGGAATTTTGTGCCAGTGCAAGAAGTTCAACTTTGGACCAGTATTCAGTCTCCACTAATTAAATTAAATTTGGGACTTTATTACATTGTGGATGTACATACAATAACAGTTTCTTGTTTTGTCTTAATTTAATTGTGTTTTAATTATTTTAATTATTTTTCTTCCCACAAATGACAGGTAGCCGTGTTATAAACGGTATAAACCACTTCAGGCCATGCGGTTCCAGCAATATATATCACTTCTGGGGTGATTAAAGGGCCTCAGCTGACAACTCGGGTCTTATAACCACCCCAGGCGTGGTATATATCATGGGAACCGCATGGCCCGTCGTTCTTTATACCGTACATACAGTATATATATATATATATATATATATATATATATATATATATATATAGATATAGATATATATATATATAATATATATTTCAAATCGCAGTTTATCAGAATGCAGTTTATCATATGAAAAATAAAGAAAATATAGACATACACACTTAAGTTTTTCATGTATTTCTATAATAAAACCAAACTGATTCTTATTTTAAACTGCAGCCCCTGTCAACTTCCCAAGCCTTTCTACAATAAACTGGAGACAAAAATCTGGTGTTTTGGAAGATTAAAAAAAAGAAATGCTCTGACAACAGCTCAAACGTAATATGTTTATTAATCATATAACTTCATACAATACCTAAGCTAAAGTACATTGCTAACATATTTAAGTTAAATAAATACAAAAGCCACTTTCACTTTCATGTTCCAATCACATGCTGCACAATTTGCTCAATCTAGCAAAATTAGTAATTTCCAATACTATTTATCCTAAAATAATATATAACTGTAATATTCCAGAACCAATCAATCAATCTTTATTTTATATAGCATCTTTCAGAGTGGACCACCATCACAAAGCACTTTACAAGATAATGAGGAAAAATACATAATACATTATATACAGGGAATAGTACATTACATACAACCAGTAAAAAAAAAATGCAAATACATTCAATATAGCCATATTACATTAAATACAAGGCTAGGATGTGAATTCTAGACATTGTTGATGTGTGTGTCTTTGTGGCAATGTGCCCCGCCCGTTTGTATTTTGTGTTAAATGTTGCTTATGGTGTGTTAATGTTGGCGTATAGTCATTGGTACACGGGATATAAATGGGTCTGTGTAACACAAGTGTTTAAAATGTATATTTGTATTAAGGCACAAGGATTGCACAGCACTTAACATGCAGCTAAAATGTAATAATATGTGAGCACGGGTAATTGCACTTAATTCATTCACATGCAGTTGTACCGAGACTCCAGTTGAATGATTGATTAGCAATCGAGTCTCGGTACAGCTGCATAAAAGCAACATGTTTTCACTCATTCGGGGTTGTGTGTTCAGTGAGTAGAGAAAGGGTGTGAAGAAGGAGAAAGTAAAAAAGTAAAGTAAATTCAATTCAAGCATATAATTGCTATTTCGTGCTGGAAGGATCAGCACGATACTTGTGTGTTTGTTTGGACTCACCGTGTTAGTTTGTCTGTTCATCTGCTGTTGTTTATTTTTAATTTGTTTTGTTTGTTTATTTATTTTGGCCTCAAGTGCCATGTCCTGTTTTTTTGTTTAAATCTTTTATTTCAATCAATAAACACACTGAGCCCCACATCGTCTCAGTTCCCATTCCAGTACTGCTTTTCTCTGTGTAGTCCTTTCTGGCCTGACATCACCCTACAGCCAGCCTGTTCACAGTCATACAGAATCATATGATAAGATGGATTGAAAAACCTGAAATAGCAATTTAGACAACAGCTACTAACAGGCTTAAAGAGCATTGAAAGCAAAAGAGAACAAGTGGGTCTTGAAAGTTGATTTGATGCGAGCGATAGTGGGAGCTTGTGACAAAGTGGAGAGTACGTGCAGGTGAGTAGAGTGCAGAGTGGATAGATCACACAGACAATGATTCACAGGTGCAAGGGTGTTTATTAATGATTATAATGTCCAGAGCCTTATGGCAAAACCAATAAATAATAATAATGATGGAAGTGGTACAACGGCGTGTATCACTCCTGTTTTTGTAAATCCCATGGGTTTGACCCGCAACCAAAAATCCCACACTTTTTCACCCACACAAAACAGAAACACAGACACAGTTCCAACAGTGCGTGAATTACATGCTTGTGTTCTTCAGTGAATAAGTGAGTGGTGATATCCGGGTATGATGCTGGCCTGCGCCTGAAGCTTCTGATCATGTTAGTAATGTTGAAACAGAAAATACAAGACAAACAGCATTACAAGACAAACTAACAAACACTCATGGTTACTTTCACAATTCACAGTACTCCTTCTAGGTTGTTTTGCTAACCATATATAAAGGAAAAGATCAATTCCCTCACTCATGACCCCTAAGTTAACGACTGCATCCACTCCTCCGTCTCCTGTCTGAGTCATTGAACTTGGGTGCCGTAGCTCAGCCCCCTTCCACCTACCAGAAGGAATAAATTGTTGTGCCATTTAGTTAAGGGTACTCCGTTCATTTTACATTGTTGTCTTCACAGGTCGGGAAGGAGATCTAACACTAAGACTCGTTCGATCTCTGTCACAGAGCTGCACACATTAAAGCTGCTAGAGTTCCACAGAGTTGGGGCCATGAAGCTAAAAGAGTGTTCTCTGAGTGTGGTGAACTTTTACTTGGGTATAACAACCAAGCCAGAGTCAGAGGACATCGGCTTGCGTGTAGGGACATAGCGGGTCATCAGGTTGGAGAGATACTCTGGACCTGTTTGATGAAGGGTATTGTAGACAAGCAGGAGAATGTTGAAAGTAATCTTTACAGGTAGCCAGTACAGCTGGGCAAGACAGGGGGTAATGTGATCATGTTTTTTACATCTGGTAAGGATACTAGCAGCAACATTTTGATACAGCTGCAACTGGTTTATGGTGCATGGCGGAAGACCACCATAGGGAGTTGCAGTAGTCGATTCGAGAGGAGATGAATGCATGAAAGAGTATCTCTGCATCCGACATCAGGTATGGAGATATTTTGGAGGTGGTAGAAGGAGGACTTGACTACAGAGGATGTTTGGGCATCAAAGGAGAGGTTACTATCCAGAAATACACCAAGGCTTCGTACATTGGGGGAAGGCAGAAGCAGACTGTTTCCAAGGTTCAGGTAAGCAATATTGAGATTCCTGAGGTGAGATTTCGATCCCACTAGAAGAATTTCAGATTTGTTAGTGTTAAGCTGAAGAAAATTGGCAGACATCCAGGCCTCAATTTCTTGAATGCAAGCTGAGAGTCGGATCATGGCAGAGGGACATCCAGGGTCTAGTGTTAGGTAGAGCTGGGTGTCATCTGCATAGGAGTGAAACATGAGGCTATGTTGGCGGATGAGGTGACCCAGGGGAAGCATGTAGATGTTAAAGAGAAGAGGCCCAAGAACAGACCCTTGAGGGACACCGTAAGTCACCGGGTTTGCGTTAGCACTGCTTCCATCATAAAAAACAGACTACATGAGTCCAGATAGGTAAGAGGACTGCCAGGAGAGACAGGTTCCAGAGATTCCAACATATTTCTGAAGGGGGTCAAGAAGAATTCAGTGATCTATGGTATCAAAGCAGCAGTTATGTCAAGGAAGAGAAGGACAGAGGGAGAAAGCATGGCAGGTAAGAGAGGTGGATGAATGGAAGATGGATTTGTCAATGGCTGGATGCAGGATTTGATCAGTGGTTGTGAAGGCTTTACTTTGCTCCACTGAGTTAACTATAAAGCATATGATGTCAAATTTAAAATGATACAGTTTTTCATGTGTGTGTATTTCAGACAGAAACAGTACAAAAGTAGACATTGCCTTTTT
Source organism: Polyodon spathula (assembly GCF_017654505.1). NCBI lineage: Eukaryota > Metazoa > Chordata > Actinopteri > Acipenseriformes > Polyodontidae > Polyodon > Polyodon spathula. The sequence continues at coordinate 15,396,379 of NC_054550.1, forward strand.
ATTTTGTTTTATCCCTGCCATTGTAGTTTCTTGCAATAAACAAAGTGGCAAATGACAATTTTTCATAAAGTAATAGCGTTACTGGGATTACTTGAGTTTTTAGATTGTTATTGTTTTTTAGCTGTGCACACAAGTGAAAGCTGTCAAATCTATTAAATAAACTCTTCAAAAAACTATAAATGGAAAAGTTGGTTTTCTCACAACAGAAAATAGCATTACAACAAAACAAAACGCTGATCACTATACGTAACATTTGCTTTGCAAGTTTGACCAAGATCTGGAAAGTGAGAGGCATTTGCAATGTGATGTGCAGTACCTGCATCTGTATCCCTAGATTCTGACTAACTTCTCAAATCTGAATCTTCACTTTATTTATCTTGTTTTTTTTATGTTAATCCCACACATCACTTGCCATTTTAGACAAGTGTGGATTTTTGCCTTCAAATTAATGTGCAGCAATGACGAATATTCAGAGAATAAAGTAATATTACTACCACTGTTTTCATATTACACTACTTCTTTCATTGCTCAACCAATGAGGCACTAACACTAAACTAAATGGGCAGACATTTCTGATGCATGCCAAAATGAAATCTCATCAGAATTAAAGCTTAGCCAATCAGCTGACACAATTGAGACATGGATTGTGTATGTGTGCTATTTAGAGGGTAAATGGGCAAGACAAAAGATTTAAGTGCTTTTGAACAGGGTATGGTAGTAGGTGCCAGGCCAGATTGTGTCAAGAACTGCAACGCTGCTGGGTTTTTCACACTCAGCAGTTTTCCGTGTGTATCAACAATGGTCCACCACCCAAAGGACATCCAGCCAACAGCAAGCCAGTGGTCGAATCCGCCCCATGCCACAAAGCTAGGATTGTCCAGGAATGGTTCTACGAACATGGCAGTGAATTCAGCTTACTGCAGTGGCCCAACTGAGCATCTCTCGGATGATATGGAACAAGCTATTCGGAGTAGAGATCCACTACCAGCCAACTTGACACAACTGTGGGAAGCATTGGAGTCAACATGGGCCAGCATCCCTGTGACACGCTTTCGACACCATGTAAAGACTATGCCCTGACAAATTAAAGCTGTTCTGAGGGCAAAAAGGGATATTCAATATTAGGAAGGTGTTCCTAATGCTTTGTACACTCAGTGTATATTGCAGTTTCGTGAAACAATATTAATACAACTCAGTATATTAGTTTTTCATGTTTATTCTTTTTGTTTCAGTTTTTTATTTTAAACATTCACCAGTTTCTATTACTATTTTGTTAAGGAAATGTTGTATTTTTTTATTTTTGGCCATTTATGTTATAGTTTTTGTTAGCTGGAAAAACACTGGTGTAAAGTCAGCAAAAGAAAAACAATGCACAAAAGGAAACAGTTTAAAGTTGTCCTTCACTAGTTTTGATGGTGCAAGCCCTGGGGTTAGGGAGCGAGCCTTTTTGTTGTATTTTTCTAATGACTCCACAAGCCACAAGAAAATACAAGAGAATGCTGCTCCCAGATATATGTATCATGTTACACCTGGGATCCCTAATTGACTCACCTGGTAAAGGAATACAGTCAAGGGAGTGCATGTTCATGTATTGGCCATGCACAGTTGCTGGGGATTCCACAGGGAACGTTGCATCAGATTCCAGCCAGTTAGAGAGTCAACATCGTCAGAGACTGGTTCTCCTCATCCCGCTGCTGCAAAACCTAATGGTCAGGTGAGATCAAGTACCCTCTGTCCTCATGGGGCTGGTAGCTCCCCAACATCTGTTCCCCATGTCTTGACTAGAAAAAGGCAACTGGCTTGACCATGGGATCTAAGGACACCCACTGACTATTAGTTCTCCTGCTAAGGTTATCTGGTAATAATTTTAGTTTAAGATTCTGTTATAAGCAACCAATAGACTTGTACAATCCACACGTTAAGTTATGCGTGATAAAAAATAAATAGAAAGAATCAATATTTTCATAAGTGGAATGTTTTCAGTGCACAATTATTTAACAGTATGCCTTTGGAGTGCTTTGTTTATGTAGCTAACATCAAAATCATTAAACTATTGATGCAATCTAAAAGAACATGCTTATTGTACAGGACATTAGCGTAGCAGCTCCAGAAAAGTTTTTCATAACCTCAGTCTGCTTTCAGAAACAAATACTTTTCCAATTACATAATAAATCATTGTGAATAAAGATTATTAAAAAAAAAAAAAAAGAAAATGTTTTAGATATTTTAAATGGGCATTACTGTACCAATCCCATTTTAATTCTGCTTTCATACCTCTGATATATCACATTTACAATTACCCAACAAAATGTGATGCCACAAGAACACATTAAAGACATTCCTCTCATCATGGGCACTGATCTATATTCCTGATCCCCGAGCCAGTATGGGAGGAATAAGACCTTAGATGACCTGACAATGCCAGAACAAGTCATTCCACATTGTCGGTTAGTCTATGAAAACAAATCATTCCACAGTGCTGGTCAGCCTATGAAAGCAGATCATTCCACAGTGCTGGACAGCCTCTGAAAACAAATCATTCCACCACATCATCAATATATGCTGCTGCATATTCATGATATGGGAGTAAAACCTGGCCCATCAGTCTCTGAAAGGCAGCGGGCACACCATGTAGCCCACACGGCATAGTTTTGAAATGTGGTTTTCTCTCTAGAACTGCGGGTTAAGGGGATCTGTCAGTATCCCTTTGTCAAGTCCAGAGTAGAAATAAACTTTGCCTTTCCCATTCTACCTAGAAGTTCGTCGACCCGAGGCATAGGATATGCATCGAACTTGGCAGTAGCATTCACCTTCTGGAAGTCTACACAGAAGTGGTTGGTGCCATCTCTCTTGGCCACTATGACATTAGGACTGCACCAGTCGCTCATGGAAGGTTCAATCACACCAAGTTCAAGCATGTCTCATACCTCTTTGTGAACGTCACTTTGTCGACTTTCTCAGATCCGGTTAGGTCTCTCTTGTACCGTGACACCTGAGGGAGAGATAATGTCATATCCAACCAAATTAGTTCTGCTGGGCAAGTCAGAAAAAAAAACATTGCCGATCTCCTCAATAAGCTTACGCAGCTCCAGATGCTGCTCTGGAACCAATTTTTCCCCCATGAAATTTTTCTAGTGCTAGGGGTCTCTGGACGGGTACCTAAATCATCCTCTACCTCGCCTGGGACTATAAAAAAGGCCTCCCTTGCCTGCCAGGTCTTTAATAAATGTACATGATAAATTTCACATTCATTACTGCGATTGGTCTAATTTCATAATTCACCTTTCCAACAGCCCGAATCACTTCATATGGCCCCTGCCATTTAGCACAAAATTTCGATTCAGAGAAGGGAAGCAGAAGCATTACCTTGTCTCCTGGTTGAAAGGTTCAAATTACTGAACTTTTATTGTAATGCTACTGTTGCCGGTGTCGATTTTGAGGGTGTCCTGGGCCAAACGACCGACCAAATCAAGGCGATCTCTTAGTAGGAGCACATGCTTCACTACATTTTTGGATGAGCTTCTCAGCAGATCGAGGATGCCGCTAGGCTGTCAACCATACAAGAGCTCGGAGAGAGAACCCTGTGTCACCTCTCACACTGCAAAAAGGAGGTAGGGAAGAAGCGATGCCTAATGCTTTTGCGCTTGGTTTACAAAACATCGCAGCATCTGCTTTATGGTCTGATTAAAATGTTCCATCAAACCATCCATCTGTGGATGATGAGCACGTGTCCTAATGGGACATATTTTATATTTTATACACTTGCTGTAGCATGTTAGACAGAAAGTTGGGTCCATGGTCAGTCAAAATCTCCCTGGGGATCCCTACTCTAGCCATAATCTGCACTGATTCTTTGGCAATTGCAGCTGCACTAGTGGACCTCAATGGAGCTGCCTCTGGGTATTGTGTTGCATAATCTACCACCACTAATATATATGTATACTGCTCGGGGCCAACCTTAACTTCCATGAAGAGGAGGCAAGGATGCCCATTGGGGCCGGAGATCTAGGAAGTCTCGGTCCCAGTTTTGTAGGTGGAACAGAGAGATGAGGTGGTGTACAGTTGCTGTGGTAGATGGGAGTTGTGAACAGGTTCATGTGGGCTGAGATCAGGGTGTCTTCAAAATCCAGTTTTATTGCATCTTCCAGGGTGGCGGGGTTGTGGTGCCATATCCACACCTGGATCACTGCTATGGCATCACCCATTTGGAGACCCGTTTTCTGGGTGGGGCTTAGCCAGTGCACCATGTGGTCACACAACTGCTGCACAACCACCCTGTGGCATGTATCCGGGGATATTCGGTACTCCCGGAATCGCACCCTGTGCGTTTCCTCTGTGATGTTGAGCCGGTGTAGGATGGCTCGCTTTACTAAATCGTATTCAGGGGCTTTGGTGTCCATCATGGACTGGTATGCTTCCTAAACCTCCCCGATTAGTCAGGATCCCAGCTGGCTCGCCCAATGTATTCTATGCCATAACATGGTGGTAGCCAGCCACTCAAAAGGAACCAGGTAAACCTCTGGGTCATCCTCTGCCATAATTTTTCGTGCCCTCACCTTTGGCCATCATCATGGTGCCATTGGTACTGTGGTCTGGATTGCCAGACCGACCTTTTCAACCAATGTCATGTACTACTCCTCTCCCCGTCTTTCTGCAGCCTCCTGTCTGCTGTCCAGTGCCTCCAGCATCACTGCAAGTGATGTGTGATACCTTATCCCATGTTCTGATACCACATGTGGCAAAGTGGTTAATAGTGTGTAGGTGCAGGTGATCAATGAACAATTATGATCCAGGTGCAAAGTTGTTTAATGATTTTTATGTCCAGTGCCTGACGGCAAAACAAACAGTAAACAATAATGATGTTAGGTAATACAGTGGCGTGTATTACTTAATTTGTAATCCCCAGGTTTGTCCAGAAATAATAGTTCTGTTTATTATATACCCACACAAAACACATTCATAAGTCCGGTTAGTGCGTGAATTAGTGCTCATGATGCAAATACAATTTCTTCATGATACTAGTGCACTGTGGTTATGGGTTTCTGCTGGCCCTTGGCAACAGCTCCACAACGTGTTAGCCATCTAATAATAACAAAACACAGTTAGACAAACAAACAAAACACTCACACAATAACCAAAACGAAGGAACAGATTATGTCGATTCGACCCCTATTTATACCGTCACTCATGACCCCTTGGTAAACGATTGCAGTCACTCCTCCAATCTGTGGCTGCCTCATCATTTCCCTTCCGGGTCGATGAGTTAATTTACCAAAGCCCCGTTCCCTTTCTAATTGACCGACTTCCTTCTATCCCTAGGAATGAAGTGTCAGGCCAAGCAGTTCAGGGTACACTGTTTTCGTTACTAGGCGCCCTCATAGGTCGGGAGGTAGATTTACCACCAAGAATCATTGTCTTTCTGTCACACACCCTTTGCCACTTTATCACATTATATTTCTCAGTGCCCTTAGTGGACTAGTAAATTCATTTTCTCTATCACAATCACCTCAATGTTAATGATGTGATTTATTGAGGGTTGTAAATTGAACTAAAAGGTGTAACACTTTAACTGATGTGCCTTGTGAAAATAACAGTGAAGGCAGTATTTTCCAAAGTGCTGTGTGGCTGAACTCTCCCAAGAACTGCCTGCTGATTAACCTGTTAAACCCCCAGCCTCCCACAGGCCATTTCCGCCTGGAGGGTTATGGCCTTAAATAAATCACATTGTTACTTGACTCACTTGATATACATTGCCACATGAATTAGATTTTTTAATCCTCTTTTTTACTTATTTGTCCAATATTTAATTGAAAAGGAGGACTTTTTGGAGAGCTATGGGGTGCTTAAAATGTATCCATGATGAATATGCATGACTAATACTTTCAGTTCATATGCCACAACTGTCAGGCATATTGCTCTCACATAACTGTGTGTTTGTGCAGGAAAATGTTGCTACTGAGATTTTTTTGTACCTGAATTTTTTTTTGTCTCTGAATTTTCAGTACCTGACTGTATTTTTGTTACTCACTTGCTTGAAAGTATGTAAATGTCAAGAAGCAAAATAATGAGATTTTTTTTTTCTCAAAATAAAGTGGTTACACTCACGCAAGCACTGCTGGCAGGTGAACATATGTTGATTATTGGATAAAGGCATCTGCTAAATGTCTACAATAATAATAATAATAATAATAATAATAATAATAATAATAATAATAATAATAATAATAATAATAATAATAATTCTCAGTATTCCCAGGTGGTCTCCCATCCAAGTAGTAACAAAGCCCAACATTGCTTTGCTTAAGCATTGCATGGTAAGTTTGATTTGAAGAGCTTTTTGCCATCAGTCGTTGCCCAGGGGTCACTCCAAGGAAGTAGCTCTTCTTGCCCTCCACATTTTCTAATAAAATTTGCAGTAAAAATGCATATAAAAATGATGCATAATAATAATAATAATAATAATAATAATAATAATAATAATAATAATAATAATAATACATGTAGTGTAGATCAACAATACTTACAAATCCTGAAGAGGCTCCAATCCATCTTCAAATGTTGCTTCACAGACGTTGCTCTCCAACCCAGAAAGTTGATCATTTTCGCCATCAATTTCATTATTATCCATCTCCTCCAAAACTTCAAAAAGACTGAAACAACTTCTTTTGGGATGCTTTGGAACACTGCTCGACATTTCGTTCGATATTATAATTTTTACAAATTGAAAAATGATCATAAAACGATAAGAAACTTGATCCTAAGTGCGTAATGCTGCGCTCTGGCTTGCAAATATGTGTCTTGTTTACATACGCACATCGATTACTCTTCAATGGATTAGGTTACAACCAAAGTCAAATTATGATTGGACAGCTTGTGACCTCCTCTACAATGTGATCAGGGAGATTTCACCATCAACAGATACATGTAAGGCCAGAGCAGCGAAACGCACAGCTAGTCGATCGGAGTTGTTTTTGAACCGTGAGGTACTAGACACATTGAGAAGGGAATATCTCAGCGGTGAAATGGCTAATTCGAAAAATTCCTTCACTGTTTGATGGTAGGAAAAAAACGTTTTTGATATTGAGTCAGTTTTTTTGCTGTTTTGCTTTTGTAATAATATTACAGATGATTTTTGAAATATAATGTGTAATTGCAGTACCATGTTCCGCCCACGGAACAGGGGGGGGGGGGGGGGGGGGGGGGGCGTAAGAGATTAATCATTGATTGGAAGTGATGGCCCTGATGGCTGGAGATTAACCTTGGAATGAATTGTCTGCATGCATCTTTCAAGGGAAAGCCTGGTTATGATGCCATGAGGGCAGCCTTTACACAATCCACAGGATGGAGGGAATAGAAGAATTAAGGCATTAGGCTTTACAGTATGGTGAAAACCATTGCTATTAGAGAGAGAATATGACCAAATGGTGAGAAATTGGGTGGACTGTTTGACTAAATAACACATGAGTTAAAGCTTTGTGAATGAAAGTCTTTTTTGATGGATATACTGTAATGTGATGTGTTTAGTACATACAACTTTATTTACACTGAACAAAAATATAAACGCAACATGCAACAATTTCAAAGATTTTACTGAGTTACAGTTCATATAAGGAAATCAGTCAAATTAAATAAATTCATTAGGCCCTAATCTATGGATTTCACATGACTGGAAATATAGATATGCATCTGTTGGTCACAGATACCTTAAAAAAAAGGTAGGGGCGTGGATCAGAAAACCAGTCAGTATCTGGTGTGAACACCATTTGCCTTATGGAGTGCAACAAAAAAAAAAAAAAGCCTTCGCATAGAGTTGATCAGGCTGATGATTATGGCCTGTGGAATGTTATCCCACTCCTGTTCAATGGCTGTGAAGTTACTGGATATTGGCGGGAACTGGAACACGCGGTCGTACACGTCGATCCAGAGCATCCCAAACATGCTCACTGGGTGACATGTCTGGTGAGTATGCAGGCCATGGAAGAACTGGGACATTTTCAACTTCCAGGAATTGTGTACAGATCCTTGCGACATGTGACCATGCATTATCATGCTGAAACATGAGGTGATGGCGGCGGATTAAAATTGCATGAAAATGGGCCTCAGGATCTCGTCACGGTATCTCTGTGCATTCAAATTGCAATCGATAAAATGCAATTGTGTTCGGTGTCTGTAGCTTATGTCTGCCCATACCATAACCCCACCGCCACTGTGGGGCACTCTGTTCATAACGTTGTCATCAGCAAACCACTCGCCCACACAACGCCATACATGCTGTCTGCCATCTGCCCAGTACAGTTGAAACCGGGATTCATCCGTGAAAAGCATGCTTCTCTAGCATGCCAGTGGCCATCGAAGGTGAGCATTTGCCAACTGAAGCCGGTTACAATGCCGAACTGCAGTCAGGTCAAGACCCTGGTGAGGACGACGAGCACAGAGATGAGCTTCCCTGAGACGATCTCTGACAGTTTGTGCAGAAATTCTTCGGTTGTGGAAACCCACAATTTCATCAGATGTCCGAGTAGCTGGTCTCAGATGATTCCGCAGGTGAAGAAGCCGGATGCTTAGGTCCTGGGCTGGCGTGGTTACACGTGGTCTGCGGTTGTGAGGACGGTTGGAGGTACTGCCAAATTCTCTAAAACGACGTTGGGGCGGCTTATGGTAGAGAAATAAACATTAAATTCTCTGGCAACAGATCTGGTGGACATTCCTGCAGTCAGCATGCCAATTGCACGCTTCCTCAAAACTTGAGACATCTGTGGCATTGTGTTGTGTGACAAAACTGCACATTTTAGAGTGGCCTTTTATTGTCCCCAGCACAAGGTGCACCTGTGTAATGATCATGCTGTTTAATCAGTTTCTTGATATGCCACAGCTGTCAGGTGTATGGATTATCTTAGCAAAGGAGAAATGCTCACTAACAAGGATGTAAACAAATTTGTGCACAAAATTTGAGAGAAATAAGCTTTTTGTGCATATGGAAAATTTCTGGGATCTTTTATTTCAGCTCATGAAACATGGGAGCAACACTTTACACGTTGCGTTTATAGTTTTGTTCAGTGTAACTCATCAAACTGAACTCGTGTTTATGGGACCACTATTGCTTATTAGGTAAAGCTCCAAACTTTGGAGGTAGTCTGGCCTGTTTTGCATTGTACCTGTGAACATAAAGTCAGCTGGCCACTTTGGACTAATGCTGTGTTATATTGAGAGTTAATGTAATAATTACAGCAAAGATCATCACTGTTAAGGGCTCCTAGGGTTGATTTTGAATGGGCCATGCTGGTTATAGAGCTGATTAAATTGAGTATTGTTTTTCTTTTCTTGAACCAGCTTGAAGTTCTGGCAGTGTACATAGAACAATTATGCACATTCTCCAGATATCAGCAGTCAATATACTAAAATAGGAGCATAAAAAATGTTGAAATCTAATTACAATAAATTACCATCGGGGTGTTGAACCACTGGGGACACCACAGTGCTGAGAGGGGACACGGGCATATCTGACACAGCAGAGAGAATCTGAACCCTGTTTCTAGGTTAGTTAATCACAAGTACACATATAAAGAGAAAAAGTGACATACATAAAATCATTCAAAAACTTCAATAAAAATCAATAATATAGTACTTTAAGTAAAACAGATTTACAAATCTGGCAAAATCTACCGCTCATGAAGATTTGTTACGCCAAAAGACATGCATTCATGCTACGCACACTGGGTGGCAACACCATAAAAATAAAAAAAAAACTGTCAAATTAAACATGAACTCTCCTGGATGCAGAGGAGGCCTCTGCTCAGCTGCCTCATTGTTGGCTGCAGACCCAAAGATTTAGCATGCACCTGTACCTTGGAGCGGCACTAAACACCAAGTGAGGGTGCTTGGCAAAGAAGCCTGTTTAACTGGCTGTGCACAAATACCTGGCAGTCACGAAGCATTTGTTTATCTCTTAGCAGGGATGCTACCAGGCTGTGGTATATACCATGGGATCAGTAACCTCACTCAAGTGGAGAACAGCAAGAATGGATAAGGTTGAATGGAGGAGCAGATGGGTTGAGCCTGAACCCAAACAGTTTAATTTTGATATTATCTAATCACAACATATCAACACAGTTGATTCAGCCAGGCCCTTCTGTAATGGTTTATGTCCTTATTATTCTGTCGTACATATTTAAGTTGTATATCTAGGCTTTATGTCACAACTGTATCCTTGCCAATTACCATTAAAGAAAATACCCATTAAAGCTCACAATGTAATTATTAACCATAATAAACACAATACTTCAATAAGAACTATCAATTCTGGTTTAATTATCCATAGATTCAAGATGAAAAGAGATTAACAATTAATATTATGTATGTTTAAGTATTTCAAATCAATCATAAATGTATATTTGTTATAAGACAAAAAGAAACTTTATCTAAATTATTATTACATTTATTCATATTCTCAAAGGAAAAAGAATAAAGGTTAGGCTTCCTAGTTAAAGACATATGTATATAGAACAAACAAATTAAAACATTCAAGGAAAAGTAATGCATTGTTAAATGTTCATAATAAATCCTTGATGTGCTCTCTGGTTATAGTTCTGCATTAGTGAAGCAGTCTTAATAGTTCATCATGCATTGTTTGGTTGAGTCACGCATTATGTATACATGCGCCAGCTTCCACGTGGCTAAGTACGCATGTACAATGTTCAGCATCTAATTGGATAGAAGCATTACGTATTGTGATGATATCAATATCATGGTGTGGCAGAGCAAAGCTCTGCCCTTTTTAAATTGGCAGGGATGGGGTTAATTTCCCCTACCTGCCTGGGTTTATTGTGTTCAGGTGGCTGGGTTTGATTAGTTGATCAGGTTAATTAACGATCAAACAGCACCCAGCCACCTGACATAAAAGGAGGCCTCTGCTTCTCATTGAGGAGGAGGGAGCTGAGGAAGCAGGTTGGTGTTTGTGGTTGTGTGTGATTTTTTTTGAATTTTGCTAAAAGCAATGCATTGCCCAGCCTGGAAACCTTTATTTTTGTGAGTTTTGTTTTTGTTTTATTTGTGTTTGAGTATCTGTTATTTTGCCCTTGTGCACCTTTATCTTTGTAAAAAAAATTAAATTAAATTAAATTAGTATTTTTTTGAACTGCTGACTGTCTCTGGGCCTCTATTCACTCGCCAGCCTGCCACACATGGCTTCAGTTCAGTTACTTCTAAAAATAAGTTTGATACTTATTCTGTTGGTGCGATGCTTAAAACAAAGTCTTCTTAACATGGCCGTCCTCTCTGTAGAAGTTAGCTGTGCAGCAGCACAGTGCAATATTTCTGTGAAGTCTTTCCTTTAGGCAAAAACTTTCCTCGCTCTGGAGGCAGCCCATCTTCTCTGGGACAGCTTTGGAGATTACATCATTTCATCTTCAATAAATCATTTCAGAGTTTGATGAGTTGAGAGCGATGAGATTGAAGAGCGAATCCAGCGAGAATCCAGAGAGTCCAGCGTCCAGAGAGAAGAGCAGAGAGTAGAGAGACCAGCTGAGAGAGTGAAAATCCTTGTTTTGAGCAAAAATAATATGATGTATAGGCATTCCCTTGTACTGTAAACAAATCCTTGTCAGTCCTTCCACTGGTTCACAGTATTTGATAGACAGTTTCATGTCACACAAAAAGGGTGTGTTAGAAATGGAATGTATCTGCCTGTTTTGTTATCAAAGGATTTTAAATTTATCATTTAAACCTCCTATTCAATATAACTTTAGTTACATTAATTGGAGAAGCATACCAATTTCAGTTTCATTCTCTATATAAAATTGTGATTACAAGCATATAAAACACATCATAATACAATCAAAGGATTATATTTAAAAATAGTTATTAGTTTATAATATTCATTTAAAACACAATAAACACTTCAGATTTATTGAGAAACTTACTTAAAATAACTATTAAACTTGTATCCACAAGTTATGTAATTAAAAATGATTCGTAAAGCATTTTAACTAACTTTTAATACAATAATGGTAAAACTGTACTGTAGCTTGACAAGTTTTATTACACCTTAGGAGACTAGATCTAATCAGATAGCATTATGGAAGGCGAGCTTCAAAGAGTTAAAACAGTTTGTGTCCTGTGCCTTATCTACAAACTTTGTAGTAGATCTGGTTAAGAATGTTCTGGAATCGGTGTTAACAACTCAACCCATACAGCATGTCACACAGACAACAGAATTAAATACCTGAGAAATGCTTACATTAAAATTAATTTAACCATGAATTACCTTGACAATTCGTATTCATTTTTAGGATCCTCATTCAAAAATGCACTTATATCTGTCTGTCCATTGGTCTGCCACTCAACAAGACAACTGGCATTGCACAAATCGTTACAGAATTCCTGCCATACGCTCAGCCTTGTATTTGAATATAAACTGAAAAACTCTTGATTTGTATCCCGAGTTCTGTTTCAAGTGATTGAAAGTGATGATGAGGAGCCTCTGTATGTGGTTTCTTTTACTACAATGTTGCACAGTCAATCCGTGGAAATAAGGGCTCTTCTAAATCTATTTCAATTAGCTAGATCAAATCTGGAATCAATTTCACGGCCCTCCACTCAATTGAAAACTATATAGCAGCACCTCAGTATAGTATTCGAAATGCTTGCTTGTTTTGCATGATGCTTTTAGTTTTAAATGAAGTACGTCATTTATTAAGTATGGTTCTTATTTAATGGACTTCACTTCAATTATTATTCGAGCCGTGGTGAGTAAATATCCTGACTGAACAGGTTTAAAATAATTAGAAATGAATGAAAGATGAGGACTGCTAAGCTGATTAAGGCATACACATACAGTACTTCTGACATTGAAAAAGACCCAGTCAGAATGTTTTGTCTACGGGACTGAAGTTTCTTTAGTTCTATTAATGCATTATGAGTTATGAGTTAGAAGTCATCAATGAATATATTATAAACAGGGCACTAATATGTTATCAGAGGACCTCATTGTACGTGGACAGGCTCCTAGAACGAACAGGAGACGACCCGGTAGTAGTCGTCCACATCGGTACAAACAACATTGGAAGAGACAGACCAAAATCCCTGCAAAACAAATTCAGAGAGCTAGGAAGGAAATTAAAAGAGAAAAACCAAAACTGTGGTATTTTCTGGTATACTACCCGCACCTTGCAAAGGACCATATGGACAGCTGGAAATAATTAATCAAAACCAATGGTTGAAGACGTGGTGCACACGGGAAGGCTTCACCTATCTTGATCATTGGACCACTTTCTACAACGAGGACTATCTGTATAGACGGGATGGACTGCATTTAAATAACAAGGGAACTAGTCTACTTGGAGAAAAGATCCTCGAGCAGGTTCGGAAGCATTTAAACTAGAAAGGAAGGGGGGAGAAATCAACAAAAAAACAGAAGGGAGACCGCATCAAAACAAGAACAACAACTCAGGTAAGACAACCATTAAATGTATTTATCTAAATGCTAGAAGTATCAGAAACAAAATTCTAGAACTTGAAGCTACTGCACTAACAGGTAACTATGATGTGATAGGTGTTACAGAAACTTGGTTGTCTGAGAGTGATGGGGACGAATATAATATTTGTGGGTATACACTGTATAGGAAAGACAGGCAGGACAGAAGAGGAGGAGGGGTAGCGCTATACATAAGAAACAGTCTTGAAGCCCAGGTGTTAAACCTGGACAAAGAAAATAAAACCGAATCAATATGGGTCAGAATAACAGACAAAAATTCAAAAGGCATAATAATAGGAGCATGCTATAGACCGCCAGATTCAGACGGTGAGCAAAATAATCTGTTATACAATGACATTAGAAATGTGTGTAGCAAAGGAGAAGCCATACTAATGGGGGATTTCAACTTCCCCCAAATAAAATGGGAAAACCCGGTGGGTAGCGCGAAGGATGAAATAGAAATGGTGGAAATGACAAATGACTGCTTCCTAACACAATTTGTGAAGGCACCCACTAGAGGGGAGGCATGCCTTGATTTAGTCTTTTCAAATAACGAAGATAGAATAACTAAAACAGAGGTCAGAGAACCACTGGCAAACTCAGACCACAACATGGTCTCATTTGAAGTGTTTTTTAAATCCTCAAAAGTAATGACTAAAGCTAAGGTTTACAATTTTAGAAAAGCAAACTATGAAGGTATGAAACAGAGACTAACAGAAGTAGATTGGAGTAAAATAGAGAAAACACCCACAGAAGAAGGATGGTTGTTCTTCAAAAACGTAGTACTAGAGGCGCAAAACAATTATATCCCTAAAGTAGACAAATCTAAATGTAAAACTAAATTGCCAAAATGGTTTAATAGATCAATTAAAAAAAATATTCAGCGAAAAAAGGCACTTTACAGAGCATTAAAAAAGGACCAAAAAGAAAGTACACAGAAAGAGTACACAGATCTGCAAATGCAAGTCAAAAAGGAAGTTAGAAAGGCCAAGAGAGAAATAGAAATGAACATTGCTAAGGGAGCTAAAACCAATTCCAAAATGTTTTTCCAATATTACAACAGCAAGAGAACATTCAAAGAGGAGATTAAATGTTTAAGAGATACAAATGGCAAAATCGTAGAGGAAGAAAAAAAAATAGCAAATATATTAAATGATTACTTTTCACAAGTTTTTACAAAGGAAGATACTGACAACATGCCCCACATGTCATCCAGTTCCTATCCAGTTTTAAATAACTTTAGCATAACTGAGGCAGAAGTGTTAAAGGGACTAGGAGCTCTTAAAATAAACAAATCCCCTGGGCCGGATGAGATCCTCCCAGTAGTACTCAAAGAAATGAAAGAAGTAATTTACAAACCGCTAACCAAGATCATGCAGCAGTCTCTTGACACAGGGGTGGTACCGACAGACTGGAAAATTGCAAACGTAATACCGATCCACAAAAAGGGAAACAAAACTGAACCAGGTAACTACAGACCAGTAAGCCTGACTTCTATTATATGCAAACTTATGGAAACTATAATAAGATCCAAAATGGAAAATTACCTATATGGTAACAGGGTACTGGGAGACAGTCAACATGGTTTTAGGAAAGGGAGATCGTGCCTAACTAACTTGCTTGATTTTTTTGAGGATGCAACATCGATAATGGATAATTGCAAAGCATATGACATGGTTTATTTAGATTTCCAGAAAGCTTTTGACAAAGTCCCGCACAAAAGATTAATTCTCAAACTGAACGCAGTTGGGATTCAAGGAAACACATGTACATGGATTAGGGAGTGGTTAACATGTAGAAAACAGAAAGTACTGATTAGAGGAAAAACCTCAGAATGGAGTGTGGTAACCAGCGGTGTACCACAGGGATCAGTATTAGGTCCTCTGCTATTCCTAATCTACATTAATGATTTAGATTCTGGTATAGTAAGCAAACTTGTTAAATTTGCAGACGACACAAAAGTAGGAGGAGTGGCAAACACTGTTGCAGCAGCAAAGGTCATTCAAAATGATCTAGACAAGATTCAGAACTGGGCAGACACATGGCAAATGACATTTAATAGAGAAAAGTGTAAGGTACTGCACGCAGGAAATAAAAATGTACATTATAAATATCATATGGGAGATATTGAAATTGGAGAAGGAATCTATGAAAAAGACCTAGGAGTTTTTGTTGACTCAGAAATGTCTTCATCTAGGCAATGTGGGGAAGCTATAAAAAAGGCTAACAAGATGCTCGGATACATTGTGAAAAGTGTTGAATTTAAATCAAGGGAAGTAATGTTAAAACTGTACAATGCACTTGTAAGACCTCATCTTGAATATTGTGTTCAGTTCTGGTCACCTCGCTATAAAAAAGATATTGCTGCTCTAGAAAGAGTGCAAAGAAGAGCGACCAGAATTATTCCGGGCTTAAAAGGCATGTCATATGCAGACAGGCTAAAAGAATTGAATCTGTTCAGTCTTGAACAAAGAAGACTACGTGGCGACCTAATTCAAGCATTCAAAATTCTAAAAGGTATTGACAGTGTCGACGCAAGGGACTTTTTCAGCCTGAAAAAAGAAACAAGGACCAGGGGTCACAAATGGAGTTTAGAAAAAGGGGCATTCAGAACAGAAAATAGGAGGCACTTTTTTACACAGAGAATTGTGAGGGTCTGGAATCAACTCCCCAGTAATGTTGTTGAAGCTGACACCCTGGGATCCTTCAAGAAGCTGCTTGATGAGATTTTGGGATCAATAAGCTACTAACAACCAAACGAGCAAGATGGGCCGAATGGCCTCCTCTCGTTTGTAAACTTTCTTATGTTCTCGTTCTATGTTCTTATGTACAAAATCCAAAAACAAGAGTTTTACAAGAATAGTTCTTATTCTAGAACATTCTAAGATTTTGCATAATTTTTCCACAAACACAATATATCAGAAAGTGTTGGTAACCAAAATACATGACCATGTCTCATAGAAAAAAATCATATTAGTCACTAATAGAGGCAGCTGCTTTTTATCTCTGATATGTATAATCTATACATCACAGTAAAGCTATACATCTATCGGCCAATGCAATGGCTATACTGGTTCTAGACTTGACACAGCTGGCAGATGCTGGCACAGGGGAGTTACTGGCGGTAACAATGGCGACGACCAACCTAATGGGGGAGTTAGGTCAGGCATCAGGCAGGTCTTTAGCGGCATTGGTAGCCGTGCACAGAAATCTCTGGGTAACACAGGTCAAAGTTGTCGAGACCGAGAAGGCAGCACTGCTGATGCCCCTATTACACCGGGCAGACATTCAAATTGACCATTGATGTGAGCCTTGAAAGGTCCCACAAGGCCACAGAGGTCGCTTCTAAGTTCTCGTGCCTTCCTGCCTATCACCAGCACTCAAGGTGGCAATTACAGCCTGCAAGGACAACTTGGTCGGAACACCTCCTGCCACCCCAAAACAGACAAGCAGACAGAGGCAGAGCCGGAAGCAAGGGATCACCGCCAGCCAGGGGTAACCGGTTCTTCGGCTGGAGACCGAGGCCAGGGGCATAAGAAACACCTGCCCCCTCCTAAGCCCAAGGGAGACCACCCCTGAGGGTCCCTGGTTGCCACCAACCCCCCTCATAACTATACTGACCAAAGGCAGCAACCCATGGCAAGACTGCACCCAGGAATCCTGGGTGCTATCGACTATGAGACAAGGATACACTCAATTTCAATACAATTTCACGTAGGTCTGCCGCCCTTCAAGGGTATGCTCTGCACCACCGTCGAGCCTTCAACAAGAGATCGCCAATGTTCAACAGAAGAAGGCTGTGTGCTTGACAGATCCAAGCAATACTCTCAGCGGCATTTACTCCAGGTTATTCCTGGTGCACAAAAGGGACGGCGGTTTCAGACCTATTCTAGACCTCAGGGTCTTCAATTTGTTCCTCAAACAAGATGTTCAATACTCTGACAGCACAACGTATCCTCCAGTCCGTCCAACCGGGCAACTGGTTCCCATGGATTGACCTGCAAGATGCCTACTTTCAAATCCCGATCCATCCTGCGCACAGAAAATATCTGCGCTTTGCCTTTCAAGGCAACATGTACAAATTCTGCGTGCAGCCATTTGGCCTCTTGCTGGCGCCCCGCACATTTTCAAAATGCATGGATGCAGCACTGGCTCCACTCAGTCTGCGGGGTATTCGGATCCTGAACTATCTGGACAATTGGCTAGTTTGCACGCATTCAAAAAAGACACACAGAGGCGCACACAAAACAGGTCATACAGTGGCTTGCGAAAGTATTGACCCCCCTTGGCATTTTTACTATTTTGTTGCCTTACAACCTGGAATTAAAATTGATTTTTATTTGGATTTCATGTAATGGACATACACAAAATAGTCCAAATTGGTGAAGTGAAATGAAAAAAATAACTTGTTTCAAAAAATTCTAAAAAATAAATAATGGAAAAGTGGTGCGTGCATATGTATTCACCCCCTTTGCTATTAAGCCTCTAAATAAGATCTGGTGCAACCAATTACCTTCAGAAGTCACATAATTAGTTAAATAAAGTCGAACTGTGTGCAATCTAAGTGTCACATGATCTGTCACATGATCTCAGTATATATACACCTGGTCTGAAAGGCCCTAGAGTCTGCAACACCACCAAGCAAGGGGCACCACCAAGCAAGTGGCACCATGAAGACCAAGGAGCTCTCTAAACAGGTCAGGGACAAAGTTGTGGAGAAGTACAGATCAGGGTTGGGTTATAAAAAAATATCCGAAACTTTGAACATCCCACGGAGCACCATTAAAGCCATTATTAAAAAATGGAAAGAATATGGCACCACAACAAACCTGGCAAGAGAGGGCCGCCCACCAAAACTCACGGACCAGGCAAGGAGGGCATTAATCAGAGAGGCAACAAAGAGACCAAAGATAACCCTGAAGGAGCTGCAAAGCTCCACAGCGGAGATTGGAGTATCTGTCCATAGGACCACTTTAAGCCATATACTCCACAGAGCTGGGCTTTACGGAAGAGTGGCCAGAAAAAAGCCATTGCTTAAAGAAAAAAAATAAGCAAATACGTTTGGTGTTCACCAAAAGGCATGTGGGAGACTCCCCAAACATATGGAAGAAGGTACTCTGGTCAGATGAGACTAAAATTGAGCTTTTTGGCCATCAAGGAAAACGCTATGTCTGGCACAAACCCAACACCTCTCATCACCCAGAGAACACCATCCCCACAGTGAAGCATGGTGGTGGCAGAATCATGCTTTGGGGATGTTTTTCATCGGCAGGGACTGGGAAACTAGTCAGAATTGAAGGAATGATGGGTGGCGCTAAATACAGGGAAATTCTTGAGGGAAACCTATTTCAATCTTCCAGAGATTTGAGACGGAGGTTCACAATGACCCTAAGCATACTGCTAAGGCAACACTCGAGTGGTTTAAGGGGAAACATTTAAATGTCTTGGAATGGCCTAGTCAAAGCCCAGACCTCAATCCAATTGCGAATCTGTGGTATGACTTAAAGATTGCTGTACACCAGCAGAACCCATCCAACTTAAAGGAGCTGAAGCAATTTTGTCTTGAAGAATGGGCAAAAATCCCAGTGGCTAGATGTGCCAAGCTTATAGATACATACCCCAAGAGACTTGCAGCTGTAATTGCTGCAAAAGGTGGCTCTACAGAGTATTGACTTTGGGGGGGGGGGGGGGTGAATACTTATGCATGCTCAAGTTTTCTGTTTTATTGTCTTATTTCTTGTTTGTTTAACAATAAAAAATATTTTGCATCTTCAAAGTGGTAGGCATGTTGTGTAAATCAAATGATACAAACCCCCAAAAAATCCATTTTAATTCCAGGTTGTAAGGCAACAAAATAGGAAAAATGCCAAGGGGGGTCAATACTTTCGTAAGCCACTGTAGATCATGTAATGAAGTGAAGGCTATCAATACATCAACAGAAGAGCAACTTCGTATCTTCTCAGTCCACAGTGTTCCTGGGGATCAAACTGAACTTTGTGAGCATGCTTGCCTCACTGTCAGAAGACAGGATCGGTCTTGGAGGCCACACTCTCCCTATTCAGAGAGGATGCTCTCCTACAAGTCAAAGTATATCAAAGGTTGTTGGGGCTGATAGCAGCCACCTCAAGAATCCTTCCACTAGGTCTGCTGAGAATGCGCCCGCTTCAAGCCTGGGTGAATATGCTCAAGGTGCACCCTGTCCGAGATCGGTACCGGCTGGTGTGAGTGTCCAGACAATGCCAGAAGACACTGGAGTGGTGGCTCTGTCCTGGCAATCTGCGCCTCAGATCTCCCCTCGGATCCCCTCACAGAAGGGAAGATGCTTCCAGCCTGGGCTGGGGAGCAGTCTGAATGGGAGAGGAATAAGAGGTCAGTGGAAGGGACATTGGTAACAAGGTCACATAAATGCCCAAGAGCTCCAAGTAGTGAATCTGACGTTCTCATTTTCGCCAGCAGTTTGTGCACAAACATGTGCTGGTCTGGACAGACAATACTACAGTAGTAGCCTACATAAACCATTAAGGCAGCCTGCATTCACCAGGCCTTCACCATGCAGCCCACAGACTCCTGTCCTGGACACACAGAAACTTGCGTTCCATTAGGACAGTTCACCTCCCCGGTGTGGACAACAAAGCAGCAGACCTCCTGTCCAGAAAAGCTCCAGACAGCTCGGAATGGAGGCTGCATCCTCATGTGGTGAAACAGATTTGGGAGAGGTTTCGATCTACACGAGTCAACCTCTGCCACAGCTGAGTAGACGTGCTAGCTCACCCCTGGCCACAAGGGCTACTGTATGCGTTCCATCCGCTACCATTATTACCACTGACACTAGAGAGGATCAGCATGCTCCTATTATTATGCCCTTTGAATTTTTGTCAGTTATTCTGACCCATATTGATTCGGTTTTATTTTCTTTGTCCAGGTTTAACACCTGGGTTTCAAGACTGTTTCTTATGTATAGCGCTACCCCTCCTCCTCTTCTGTCCTGCCTGTCTTTCCTATACAGTGTATACCCACAAATATTATATTCGTCCCCATCACTCTCAGACAACCACGTTTCTGTAACACCTATCACATCATAATTACCTGTTAGTGCAGTAGCTTCAAGTTCTAGAATTTTGTTTCTGATACTTTTAGCATTTAGATAAATATATTTAATGGTTGTCTTACCTGAGTTGTTGTTCTTGTTTTGATGCGGTCTCCCTTCTGTTTTTTTGTTGATTTCTCCCCCCTTCCTTTCTAGTTTAAATGCTTCTGAACCTGCTCGAGGATCTTTTCTCCGAGTAGACTGGTTCCCTTGTTATTTAAATGCAGTCCATCCCGTCTATACAGATAGTCCTCATTGTAGAATGTGGTCCAATGATCAAGATAGGTGAAGCCTTCCCGTGTGCACCACGTCTTCAGCCATGCATTTTGATTAATTAGTTCCAGCTGTCCATATGGTCTTTTGCAAGGTGCCGGTAATATATCAGAAAATACCACAGTTTTGTTTTTCTCTTTTAATTTCCTTCCTAGCTCTCTGAATTTGTTTTGCAGGGATTTTGGTCTTTCTCTTCTAATGTTTTTTGTACCGATGTGGACGACTACTACCGGGTCGTCTCCTGTTCGTTCTAGGAGTTCTCAGTGATGTGCTTGACCGAGGTTCCCGGAAGGCAGCACACTGTTGTAGTAAGGGGGTCCAAACTGCGAATTGAACTTGCTGTGTTTCTCAATATGGAGTCCCCAACAATCATGACCTCCCTTCTTTTTGCTGTCTGGTCACCACTGTCAATGGGATCCTGGATGTTGTTCCTTCATTCTCTTGTTGTTGGTTCTGCTCATCAAAAGTCTGAAGTGACTCAAATCTGTTGGTTGTTTTGATTTCTGGTGGTTGTGTTTGACGAAGTTTCTTTTTTTCCCTGCTTCTGCCTATCTGATCCCAGCTGTTCTGACCTTCTATCTCCCTGGTGGCTTTCAGTCTGTTAGGGGTGATGCAGACTTCCATTAATTGTGGGTGTGCCAGTTCCTCAAGATCCTGTTGCTGTCTCATTTCTTCCAGCTCCATTTCTAGCATACTTACTAGTTTATGCAAATCCTGGATCGCGCTGCACTTTCCGCACACTTGGTTTAGCTCCTCTGGGTTTTCTCGGATTTCCCACATCAAGCAGGTGTCACAGATTACTGGCTTGAAGACCATGTTGAGGTTTTTTTTTTTAAGTTTAGTTTTTTCTGCAGCCGTCAACCTGCTTTCAAACTGCTTCGAAACTGCTCTGTACTTTTCCACGCCTGTACTTCTCCCACTCACTGTCATGAAGAGCCTCACTTGCAGTCAGGGGTGGAGCTTTCCAAGGCATTGATTTGCTTGTAAATTGGTGGATGTATTGAGGATGCTCAACCCCACAGACAGACAGTTTTCATGGTTAAAGGTGAATTCAAATCAAATTTCTGGAGCAAGATTAGACCGGTTTTACACCTCACAGCACAGTATGAATAGAATTATTAGGAGCAGTATTTCTCAAAATAGTCTGTCTGATCACCACTATAGCTCTGTTGTATTTTCCCTGCCTCTACCCAAATATCACAATTCTTATTGGATTTTAATTGCAAATTACTTCAGGATGCCAATTTTAAACAGTTTTTTTTTTTTTTTTTTTTTTTTTTGGAAGTTGGAGACAAGAGATTGTGTTTTATGATTCACTGAGACAATGGTGGGGTATTGGCAAAGTAGAGATTAAGATTTTCACGCAGCAATATACAGCTGATAGCATAAAAGTTTTGAAGCAAGCTATGAGTGTGTTGGAGAAAGAGATCTTAGATCCACAGATGAGACTGGATGGAGAAAGCAGGACCTGGCTAGGACAGAGAAAGAAAGAAATGAAGCAGTGTCTGGGCAGTCTGCTGGAGCAGCGGGTGCAGGGGCGCTGGTCTGGGCCCGGTTCACACAGATGGATATGGATGCTCCCACTAGTTTCTTTTTTGGGCTAGAGAAGAAATCTGCTGAGAAAAAACAGCTACACTGTTTAAAACTGCCAGGGGGAGTGGAAATTACCAATCCAGAGGAAATCCGCAGAGCTGCGGTGCGTTTCTACACCCAGCTGTACCAGGCCGAGGAGTGTGAAGAGCGGGCAGCTGAGGAGTTGTACCAGGGGCTGCCCAGGATCTCAGACACTGGGAAGCTCAGCTTGGACACCCCCCTGTCTTTACAAGAGCTTACAGTTGCCGTCCAGCAGCAGAGCAATGGGAAATCGCCAGGGTTCTATAGATTGCCTATAGAATTTTATAAAAAAAGGAGATCTCTGCAACATAAAAAACTGGCATCCTGTAGCTCTCTTGTGTTCTGACTAATTTTTTTTCAAAAGTATTAACAAATCGTTTCAAAGATGGATGCATTAATCCACCTGGACTAAACGTACTGTATCCCGGACAGATGTATTTTTGATAACTTGTTCCTGATCAGAGATATTTTAACTGTAGCAAAACTTTTTAATATTAATATTGGGCTTTTTTCTTTAGATCAGGAAAAGGCTTTTGACTTTAATTATCTATTTAAAACATTGAAAGTGTTTGGTTTTGGGGACAGGTTTATTTCATATGTGAAACTGTTATATAACAATGTGTTTAGTGTATTGAAAATCAATAATGTTCTCAGTAGGCCTTTCCCAATACATCGGGGGATCCGGCAGGGTTGTGCACTCTCAGGGCTGCTGTACTTGATGTCTATAGAGCCTCGTTACATGAGCTGAGGAAACATCTGAGTGGGCTGCAGTGTCAGGAGTGTCCAACTCTCCAGTAGTGAAACTCACAGCATATGCTGATGACATCACAGTTCTGATAAAGAATGGTCAGGATATGAAGGCTCTCCCAACATGTTTGAATAAGTTTAAGAAGGGGTCTTCAGCTCGTGTTAACTGGGATAAAAGCGAAAGTCTTATCTGGGGATTGGTGGGGCACGGGGCCTCCTCGACTTCTACAGCAGCTGCAGTGGAACCGTACAGGGATGAAGGCACTGGAGGTGTTTTTTGGGAATGATGATTTTATGAAAAGAAACTGGGAGGGAGTGACAGAGAAGGTGAAAGGGAAGCTGCACAAGTGGGCATGGCTGCTGCCCCAGCTCTCTTTCAGGGGTCGAGTCTTGGTTTTAAACAACTGGGTGACCTCAATGCTTTGGCACAGGTTGGTCTGTTTAGATCCACCACAAGGGTTTTTAGAGGCTATTCAGAAATGCTTAATTGATTATTTTTGGGGTGGTTTTCACTGGCTTAAACCTGTGATTTTATACCTACCAATAAATGAAGATGGGCGGGGGTTGATGAATCTGGTCAGCAGAGTGGCAGCGTTTCGGCTGCAGGCAGCACAGAAGCTGCTTTACTCTCCAGACAGTGTGGGCTGGAGATTCTTTGCTTTTTCCATCCTCCATACAGCTGGAAGGATGAGTTTTGACCGGCACCTGTTTTTATTGGAGAGCAGCAGATTGAGGTGTTTTAACTTGCCTTCTTACTATGAGAGTGTGCTTAATGCTTGGAGCATTTTCAGAGCCTCACAAATAGAAGATTCTTTGTGTGATTTTTGGTTAATGGAAGAACCCTTATTTTTTAACCCGCTGTTCCCCTGTCAGGCTTTTTCCTCAAACAGCTTGTTCTCTACCTTTTCAATGGCTGGAGTTACAAGGCTGGGGCATTTGATGGATCTTAACATTTTCCAGTGGAGAACCGGGGAGCAGGTGGGAGTTTGCTCAGTCAATGTCATTCATAGGCTCCTGAAGGAGTTGAGAGACTCATTTTCTCCGGGGTTTGCACTCCTGATAAATTGTTTTTTAACAAATCGTCAGTTGCCAGAGGAGCCGGTCGTGTTCCCTGACCTGGCTGTGACTCTCTGGTTCTGTGAGGGGAGGAGAGAGCAGGGTGGGAAGCTGCTGTCATTTAGGAATTTTAAAAAAAAACTTTCTTTTAGTATTATGGAGTAAAAGCAGATGTATGGAGTATGCCTTAAGGTGTATGTTTTTAATCAGCTTAGGAATTTGCCGGACACTGTCTGGAGAGGACACCTGTTTATTCCCGGTTCTATCTCGCCTGTTTGGAATAGGGGGTTTATAAAAGGACCTCCTAAGTGCTCAGAGGATTTGCAGTGGAGTATCCTACACAAGATCATAGCCACCAACTCCTTTGTGAATAAGATTGATCCCCAAATAGTAGAACAGTGCCCCTTCTGTGAGGAGAGGGACACTGTTTTTCATACCTTCACTGAGTGTCTAAGCTCAGGCCCCTGTTTGATTTGATTCAGAATATATTGGTCACTTTGGGGTTTGAGTTCTCGCTGTTGATTTTTGTTTTTGTTTTCAGATATTCAGCCAATAGAAGAGCCCCTTGCTGCTTGACAAATTTTATTGTAGGTCAAGCAAAACTGGCCATACTAAAGTCTCATAAAGCTGGGGGGGGGGGCTGGAGCGAATAATGTGTTGAGTATTTGGAGGGTGTTGGTGGTCAGCAGGATAAAAATTGATTTTGCTTTTTAAAAGCTGACCAGGGATTTAGAGAATTTTAAAATGGGGGATTAACAATGCCCTCTGTGAGGTCAGCGAGGAGGAGGAATTACTTCTCAATGTGTAAAAATTGATATTAAAGAGTTTTTGTGGTATAAGCATTTGGATTTTGTTAGTGGAGGGAATATATATTTATATATATTTTTTAAAAAATAAATAAATAAAGTTTTGTAGTGTTTAGTGTTTTTACTAAAAACATTTTCTTAGTTAGGTTTTGATTGATCCCCAGAGCCAGAGAGAGAGCCTGTTTGTTTTTTTTTGTTTTTTTTATTTTTAATCAAGGTTTTTTGTGTTTTTTGTAAACGATTGATTTAATAAAGGAGTACTAAAAGTCTCTCTCTGTCCATATTTAAGTTTATCTGCCTATAGCAAATATGTTGTCCATTTTTAAATCAAGTTCTAAAACCTTTTTAAAAATGTGTAAGTATGATTAAATACAAATTAATTTGTTAAATTGGTGAAAAATACAAAGTTTCTAAAACCTTACTGTTCCGTTTATTTCATACAAATAAAAGAAAGATAGTTTTGGGTTTAAATTTAAATTTTACTTTAAACACAGTGAAATTTAACCGTCAAAATGCAAATTCATAAAACAATAGCTTTAATTAAATTTATGAACAGTACTGCAAAGCTTTATTAATGTTACTTACCATAATCCACACCATGTCTGATTTGCACCATAGCAACAGTTTAAATACAAAGTCTTATGTATGTTTTTTGCAATACATTAAACCATGTCTGGTTCACAATATTGCCATAACACAAATTTACTTGTGCATAGTTTAACAACTATGTGTAATCACGAGAATATTTTAATAAAAATACTCCCGGTAACTTTGTAAAATCTGTCACAAACTGTCTCCAAGAATTGTTTTTCCCCTCTAAGTTATCCATAAGCAGTTTTAAAACCACATGCTCTCACTCATTTTTTATTTTTTATGCAGGCAGTGCTTGCTGCTGTGCTGGCTCCACCCAAACAGAATTCAGCATAGAATCACAGTTACAACAGACAATAAATGGGTTTGTTTTGTATTTTACCGTAGCTTATATATTAAAAATGTTTTTCAAAGCCTTTAAATTATTGTTTGTGAAACCAGACAGTACTCAAATTTAACTCTGTTATCTGCAATATATTTTAGTGCCATCTTTGTGGTGTCAGTAATAAATTGATTGATAAGCTGAGTATTGTTAAATGTTTTTTTTTTTATAATTCATAAACAGAAACTAGCTTCTCTTCTCAAACAGTAAACAGATTCTGTCCATCTCAAAGTCAAATAGCTGCCCTACGCTCTGCTAATTTGTATCGTAAACACAGTTTACACATTCCCACACACACACATGCACGCACACACATAGCCCTACTTAAAATTCACACACAGTAAACACACCAAGATAAACACACAAAATGACAATGCAACATAAAGGCAGTTCGATGCTGGTAACATAACTTAATACTTTATAGTACTGAGTTTGTTTCATTTATTATTATTTTTTTTCCATTCAAAGAAAACGTTAACTCTCTGCTCAGCTTAGGCATGAACTAAACAATTATTAATAAACACATTTTCAAATGTCCTTATTTTTTCCTAAGATGTTGCTTTATCTCCTTGCTTAATCAAAACCAGTCTAACCCAAACAATCATTAATAAACAACTTCTTAATTACCATTACTCTACTTTGGAAACTACCTATTATAGCTCTTATCAATTTTATGTTTTGTAATCATTCTTTTTACTGCCACTTTTTACACCATGTTTAATACCTGTTCGGTTTTACACTTCAGTGGATACATGTTTTTTTTTTTTCTTTTAGTGTTTGATTCACTTTGATTAGCGCTTGTTCTACATACAATATATCCTTGACCATTTTAATTTGATTATTTCCCTGGTGTACATAATACTCAGAAGTGCCGTAATAGGGCCTCTCAGTGACCGAATCTTATATATCAATCTGGGAAATAGTGTGGGGAGGGGATTGCAAATGCCTACCTTCCCGTAGGTCTCGCCCACCAGAATTTTAAATTTATGTAACTCTTGTTTGCCACAGTGTGTCTTCCAGTCAAGATTTTAACATCACTTTGGCTCTTCACCAAGATTTTTAATACGTAACTCAGTTTGCCTCAGCGGGTCTTACGGTCGAGATTTTGACGTCACCTGGCTCTTCACCAGGATTTAAAATTTGCCGCTATACTTTTTTCTACTTATTCTTTTATTTTGTCCATGGATTCCTTTAAGTCCCTTATGCTAAGAAAATCACTATTTTCCTCTCTCTACCCTGAGAAGCTTGACTCACTAATGTTTTGCCTTTCTCTTTCCCTTCACTATGTGTGATTTATTCAAAAACTGTCTCACTGGATGATATAATACCGCTGATGAATCTGAAACCGCACACTGTGAAACATCGTTCAGGGTTGCTTTTTCAAGAATCCCAGGTTTTCGGCACCAATACAATCATATAAGCACGAGATTTAAACTGACTTCAGACAAGGCCTCAGTACAGCTCAATGCATATGTTTGTATCAGAAAGCACAGATATCACTTGGAGTCAATTTGAAAGAGATGAAAAGACTGACAAAACTTTACAATGTTGGGTATTTATACCTTTGTAAACAATTGTTGACTCCCATTTGTCTTAGTTCTGTTCAATGATAGGGATTTCCTCTCTATCATTGCACATTCCTTCTGCGGGGGAAAAGGGGTTGTGGGGTTGCATACCACGTTATACCTAGCAAGGCTCATCCAAATATCTCATCTCAACTTAATATAAAAGCATATTAAAGCAACTGAATTAGTAAGCACATTAAAACAACTATAAAAACACATTCACACACAATTTAAACATAATGATTAAAAACAACTTAACTATAAAAGACACACATACACAATGTAAAACTTACAATAAAATAATTAATACCTCATCCAGAAAGCCATCACTACACTTGGGATATTGTTGTCACATACACACTTTGACCAGTCTTGGCTATATACGCCTTTAGCTCTTGCAAAGTTGCCTTTTGATAGCCTGTTTGATCAGTCTCCTTCTTACTCGGTCATCCAGTTTAGAAGGATGGCCTGCTCTTAGGCAGGGTCTTGGTGGTGCCATACACCTTCCACTTCTTAATAATCGTCTTGACCATACTTCAAGGGATATTCAAGGCCTTTGATGTTTTTTTATACCCATCCCCTGACCTGTGCCTTTCAATAACTTTTATCTCAGACTTCTTTTGAAAGCACCTTGGTGTTCATGGTTGAGTCTTTGCTTTGAAATGCATTACCCAGCAGAGGGAACCAACAGGATCTGCTGACTTTATCTTGAAATTATGTGAATCACTACAATTTAGCACAGGTGTAGGCAACTTAACTTGGTGTGTGATTTTGAAGGCGATTGGTTACATCTGAGCTAATTTAGGATTGCTATTACAAGGGGGGTGGACACTTATCCAACTATTTCAGTTTTTACTTTTAATTAATTTTCTACAAATTTCTAGAATATTTTATTCACTTGGAAGTTGTGGGGTAGGATGTGAAGATAAACAAAAAAAAAAAAAAAAAAAACAATTTTAACGCATTTTAATTCCAAGCTATAAGGCAACAAAAGATGAAAATTTTAAAAGGGGGTGTAGACTTTCTGTAGGCACTGTACATTTCAAACTTTGCATATGACTCGTATTAAATTAGCTTTATACAGGGCTTATTTGTATCCAAATATCTCATAGGCACCTCAAAGCAACTCATGAACACATATATGAGTTGATGAGGCTGACGGACGACCCTGTACTAGTGTATGAACTATCCTTAAGTGTTCAGAAAATATAAACCGTGTTCACAGCATTATGTGGTTGTGACAGACATCAAATGATGCTTGGTGTTAGATCTCCCTCCCGACCTGAGAGGGTACTAGATAAAGGGAGCAGAATCCCTTGGATTAAAAGGCATGACACTTTATTTCCATTGGTAGGTGGAAGTTCGCTGGCTAGAAAAGTGACTGAGCTACGATACTTGAACTCAATGACCCAAAAGGGAAACGCGTGGCATCCGCAGATTGGAGAAGCGGATGCTCTCGTTAACCAAGGGTTCATGAGCGAGGGTATAAAATAGGGCGTAACAAAGCAGTATCGTAAACCATGAGTTTTGTCTTTTGTTTATTTGTGTTTGTTAACTGTTGTCTGTTTTTCAATAGACCAGAAGCACAATCCGGAGCTGTAGCGAAAGCCAGCGTAAACCTGGACATCACTTTCACCCCTGCATTTTACAGAGAACGGTAATACACTTCTAGCACTTATTCACTGTCACTAAGAACTATGTGTTTTGTGTTTAGTGTTGGTGTGGACTTTAAAACTGGACTTTTGTTTGTGGATCAAACCCATGGGAGTTTTACAAACTGAAGTGGTACATGCCGCTGTATTCACTTCCACCATTTATTATTTACAGGTGTTTGCTATAAGGCTCTGGACATTATGTCATTTCAATAAACACCCTTGCACCTGTTTGTAATTGTCTGTGTGATTTGTACCTGTATCCACTCACCACTTTACCACACGTGGTGTCAAGGTGGGATGGACTACGCAGCACCGTCGGCGCTGCTGGCACAGCAGACGGAGAGAGGAGAGGTACACGGCTCTGATTGAGAGGGTCAGGCTGGGAGCACAAACAGCAGCATAACCCATCATGATGGCCCAGAAGGCAAGGATGCACAAGATGACAGTGGAGGATGACCAAGAAGCATACTTGGTGGCATTTGAGCGGTTGGCTAACACTGCGTCATGGCCCAGAGAGAAACCTCTGGAAACCTACCGCGTGAGGCTCACGGAGTACAAGATATCCCCGAATACACACCCCAGGGTGGTGGTGCAACAGCTCTGTGACCACATGGTACACTGGCTCACCCCCATGCTGAAAACAAGTGCACAGATAGGTGAGGCTATTGTCATCGAACAGTTTTGCCATGTGGTTGGTGCCAAGACCCAGGCGTGGATACAGAGCCACAACCCCAACACCCTGGACCAGGCAATGAAATTTGTAGAGGATTTCAAGGACTCCCTGGTGTCAGCCCAGTCCGGTCTACTCACCACTCCAACACTGTAGAGCATCTGAGCACTTCCACCTCTCTCTGCTCCTCCAACCCCACCACCGGGACAAGGTCAACGACCTCCTAAATTGCCGATCCCAATGGGAGACCTTGCATCCCCTCCATGGAAAGGCTTCCACACCCAATAATTCTGGGTCAAGACTGGCCAAACTATAAAGAATTGGTGAAATTAATGGCAGTCCCTACTGCACACAAACATGATGGAGAAAAATGAAATGATTGGTAATATTTTTCCCTTTCAAACTGAAGTGTTTTTTCCTCTGTTCTGCCCAAGAAAAACAAATAGAGGAAAAGGATGCGGAAATGGGAGGGAGCATTAATTAGAAGCCTGGGGTCTGGTGGGAGTCTGCTACAATAGTAATAAATGCCAGTCAAAGGGGGTCGGAACGCAGTGTGACTGAGAGGGTGAGGTTACTGGGCCATCAAAGGCAGACGTTACTCCTGCCCCTCTCAATATACCGGACATGTGGCACTCAAGCGTGGACATAGTGTGGGGCCAAAATAGCGATACCTCACTATTGCACACTTGGGGACAGGTCCAGTCTATTGATAGTAAGGATGTTGAAGGCACTGGGGCACCAGTATTTCCACATTTCATTATCAAGGAGCAATTACTGTATAGGATAAATCTCGCCACGGGCACAGGACAGCCTGTAACACAATTTCCCCATCTTGTCGACTGGATGGCAAGAGGCTGGCGCATGATATCCCTTTTGCGGGAAACCTCAGAGCTGATAAGACAAGGGAGCAGGTATTGGCTCGATTTTATTGGTTAGGACTTCATAAAGATGTGTCGAAATATGTAGTCACATGCCTGGACTGCCAGCAAGTAGTGCCAGGTCGAGTGTGCCCCGCCCCTTTGGTCCCACTGTCGATTATTTCCACTTTCTTTGAACACATTGCAATGGATATAGTCGGCCTTTTGCTACCTTCTAACTCCAGGTAGACGCATATATTAGTGGTGGTAGATTACGCAACAGCTCCAAACCAGAGGCATTTCCATTGCGGTACACTAGTGCCGCTGCGATAGCCAAAGAACTAGTGCAGATTATGGCTAGAGTAGGGATCCCTAAGGAGATCTTGACTGATCATAGAACTAACGTCTTCTCCAATACGTTACAGCTAGTATACAAAATACTAAAAATATGTCCTATATGTCTGTTTATCATCCACAAATAGACGGTTTGGTGGAACACTTTAAACCAACCTTGAAGGCGATGCTGTGACGATTTGTAAATTAGGAGCAAAAGCATTGGGCATCGCTTCTTCCTTACCTCCTTTTTGCAGTGAGAGGTGCCGCAGAGTTCGAGGGGGTTCTCCCCCTTCGAGCTCTTGTACAGCTGACAGCCTCATGGCATTCCTGATCTGTTCAGAGATTGGTGGTACGAGCACAAAGGCTTGTCCAAAAATGTAGTGCAGCATGTGCTCCTACTTAGAGAGTGCCTAGATTTTGTCGGTCATTTGGCCCAGAACAATCTCAAATTGGCTCAGCTGCATTACAATCAAAATGCATTAAATGGAACCTTTTGACCTGGAGACAAGGTAATGCTGCTGCTTCCCTCATCAGAATCAAAATGATGGGCTAAATGGCAGGGGCCATATGAAAGGTCAGTTATGAAATTAGACAGCCCGATAGCCATAATGAAAAATACATTTATCATGTTAATTTATTAACGCCCTGGCAGACAAGTGAGGCCTTATTTATAGCCCCAGGCAATGTAAAGGATGATTTAGGCCCCGATCTAGAGACCTCTAGCACAAAGAACATTTCGATAGGGGGAACAATTACTTCCTGATCAGCAACACAATTTGTTAACTTTTATTAACTGTCGTCTGTTTTTCAATAGACTACCAGTAGCACAATCAGGAGCTGTAGCGAAAGCCAGCATAAACCGCTTTCACCCCTGCATTTCATAGAGAACTGTAATACATCACTAGCACTTTGTGTTTAGTGTTGGTGTGTAAAACTGGATTTTTGATTGTGGGTCAAACCTATGGGATTTTTACAACCTGAAGTGATACTCTGCTGTATTCATTTCCATAATTTATTATTTACAAGTGTTTACCATAAGGCCTTGGACATTGTAGTCATTTCAATAAACTGTTTGTAATGGTCTGCGTGATTTGTACCTGCACTGCTCTGAACTCACCACTTTGCCACAATGGTGCATAACCGTAGAACTGAAGGATTTCCATTACATGAGAGTAGATGTTGAACTTCATGCTGATTTGCACTCGGCTCTCGCCAAGATAAGCACCAATTATGATGTAGCTTTGTAGTAAACTAATGTGATCCATTTGCATCTCCATCCATTTGCGTTGTTTTCCATCTCATGATGTAGATATTCTTCTGTCTGGTGTTGATTGCTGAAGTGTAATGCTGGCTCCAGGGATCAACTTATTTTGCTTCCCCAGCGCATCAGCACACACAATGACTGCGATGCTGGCTCAGAGGATCAACCCAGTGCGGTCTCCCCAGAGCGTCAGCATGACAACCGTCTGGATTGAACTAAGTAGGGTACATCTCTGGGGTCTTCAAGTGGGCACCTTCCATTCTCAGTGTTTTGTTGACTAGCCCACGACACCTCAAGAGGGCTCTACAGTGATTCTGGCGTCCCAGCATTACCCCTTTCTGTCCCCCACTCACCTCAGCCCAGCTTGCTTACCTGTACATCAGTGTTGCTTTCTTTCTATTGTGCTTGAGATCCCCATCCAGAATCTTTCCGTGTGAACCACAGCCAGTTGCTGCTCCTTTCTGCTGCTTCAGATAAGTTCTTTACTGTGCAACTCTTGGCCACTGAACCAGATGCACCTGAGAAACTGGGTTATAGAGTGTGCCACAAATCCTCGCCAACCTACTTGCTTCAGCAGCTAGTTGAGCATACCGAAGTTTCTTCCTCTCATACGCCTCATCCACAGCATCTTTCCATGGCACTGTTAACTCTACCAGATGAACAAGGCGTGCTGATCCAGATCACAAGACAATGTCTGGTTGAAGAACAATAACCGCAGACAGATGGACACACTCACACACACACACGCACACGGATAACGTTTCTCACATTTTTATATGGCACAAATGCAGCACCACTATCAGGAATATTTTATCTATATGATGGGTTTTGAATGAAAGCTTAATGCATATGGGAATGTGTTGTGTGGAAATAACAAACTCAAAGATAATTGACAGAGGGATATGAAGGTGCAAATATGTTACAGGTGGATGTATAAATGTCTGTTACTGTTGAAGACCATCGAAGACCTGGACAAATAATGAAACATGTGTTGCTTTGTGCAGATGAAAATGGCACGAGTGATAGCAATCACTCGGACAATAAATGCATTTAAATGTAATGCGATTTAATCATTGGTTGTTAAATAAGAAGGTTGCTGTCAACCCCAACCAAAAATAAAACATAATCAGGGGAGAAACAATCACAAGGCATAAATAAGAAATTGTTTGTAGCTTGAAAAAGGAAAATAACAAAGTCAAAGGAACAACACACTGTGTAGTGAGACCAGTCTACAAGGCACCACATTCTGGAACCAGCAGTTCAGCAGGGTTGGAGGTTTTAAAACTCCATTGGAGGAGCTGCAACCTGAAACAAAGAAAACACTGGATTACAAATACTAAAAGGGCAGGTTGCATAATTGCAGGTACAAGGACAAGTACCTACCTGACCTTTTCCCGCTGTCCAAAAAGGGGGCAGCACTTGGACATAATCTGGTGGATGGGTCGACCACAGAGTGGCGCAACCGCATTCAAGCTACATTCCTCAGCTCTCCACAAGGGGAGTCTACTTGCCTGCCAACCGAGCGCCCTCTGCTGGGAGGAATTCCATGGAACCTGAAGAAGAGAAGAAAACCAGTTAATCTACACAAGGATACAAGCAGTGAAATTAAAAGAACAAAAGAACATTACTTACCTATGGGGTTATCCGAGGGTTAGCCCAGTGGCATATCTGGGAAGTACAGCCTCAGTTACCACATGTTGTTATTACTGGATGAACTTTTAGTTGCTTTAATTACTGAGACTGCAAGCTGGGAAGCCCAAACGTTAGGGCCCGGCCATTGTGTTTTGTGAATTTTATTTTTGAGTTAATAAATATTCTTTCGTCCGTGGTTTGGCTTACTCTGTCCTCACATGATACTTCTTCAGACATCTTACACTGGTGAATAGTTATATATATATATATATATAGATATATATATATTATATATATATATATATAATATATAAATGAAAGTTTAGATGCCAAATGTTAAAATGAAGAGTTTAGATGCCAAATGTGATATATACGCCATTCGCACCAAAATCTCACTGTGCCTACTTTCTGATGTTCAAAGTCCTTTGTCCTCAAGACACGATATACACCACATTAAATGCAACTCAAATGATAATTTTTCTCCATAATGCACTTTACTCCAGGCTTCTAATTTAGCAAAATCCAACATATCCACTTCGGGGTGTAATATTGCAGTCGTGTGACCCTATTATGGCAGCGCCCAAGAGGAGTATAGTAGCGCATTTAATCTTGTAAATTGTGATTTTATGATTAAATGATGAATAATTTGGAAAAATGCATGGAAATCAATTTTCTAAAGGGGTGTAGCAATGGTGAATAAGCATTCACAAATAATGCTTAGAAAACTGTGATTCTATCGGAACTGTGAAACCTCCCGTCATCTCCCTTGCAATGCCAGCCACAATTAATGGTGTGTTACGTTTGTTTTCTTAACATTTTAAAACTAATAAACAATTACCATAATGAACACTATCGTAGTATGTTGCTTAAAATATAATAACACAATAATTATAATAAAGTTGAGTTCTTATCTATAAACAATAACATGTTTAAAGCGTGGGACTAGCTATCTGTAGCTTGGTGCTGTTTACATTATCATCAACATATTTTAAGTGATTGAAAACTGAAATTACTTTTTTTTAAAAGCACATTTTTCTTATACCAATACAGTATTGGTGAGCGATAATCAGTTTCTTTGAAAACCAAGCTTTAATCACTGATAATAGGTGCACAGGTGGTCATTCTATGAGTGCTGTGGGGCTCAAGCACCAATGGGAGAAAATAAGATCCTGCACCGTTTAAATAAATCACCTGTTCTGTGAAATTATAGTGTTGATGCTTCACAAGCTGAACTGTTATTGCAACTTTTAAAAATATAAAATCCATTTATACAGTCTCCTAGCTTTCTTGAAAAGATCTGCATTTCCCTTATTTTTCTTTTGTATTTGTTTGGCTTTCATTAGTATCTATAGTAGATACAGTGTCCGTCAGTACTGGCAGATTCTACTGTACTTGTTGAAGTGATTTTCTCCCACTGCTAATTAAAAAAAAAAAATAGCCACCTAGCTAACAATTTCATCCTGAGGGCTACAGTGAAACGTATTGTCTTTACATTGGGACTTTAGTGAAGACTGCATGTGTATGTGAGTACATTAATTATTGTACATAGTAATTCATAGCCAGCCAGTCAGCCAGCCAGCATTTTTGTAAACAGCAACACAAGTAATGCACAAGAAAACAGACATTTTATTTGTGTCATTGGTTTCAATTTCAGGCGGAGCTTCATGGTCGGCAAGGTGACACAGCTGAGAGAATTTTTTTCCTCTTTCATCCTGTCTGGTTTCTAAACCTGATATTATTGTATTTTGATTAGTTTTAAGCAATTTATTTGATGAACCCTTGTTAGTGTGCCTCTGTAATACTGAAAATCATTGACTTTTCTTTCAAGAGTTTGTTCACGTAGGTATCAATGTGACAGTTAATATACCATGTAAAAGCAGAATATTTGAAATTTATAAAAAAAAAAAAAAAAAAAAAAAAAAAAGCCTAAAAGTAATTTGTCTCCAGAATTATATTATTTGATGTAACGTTTATAATGTTTGCGAATTCCTTGTGACTTTTATTAATCAATTTGCTTAATTGAATGGAATGTGGATATGTCTTGTTTTGCAAGAAAATGACCTATGGATAATTAAATTGATTTGTTTTGCTGCAAAACAAAACATAAAGTTAACAATTTTTAGATTTTCAGTAAATTTGTATTTTGTTTGATTTTAAATGATTAATTAGAAAAACACCTAATCTAGATCAATTTAATTATTCAGAAAAGCACAAGAAAAAATGATCATTTGCTATAAATAAGAAAAATGGATATATCTGGTTTTGCATCTAAACTCTTCAGGGGAACCGAGTGGTGACATCAGGCCAGAAGCAGGAACAAAAACCCCATGGAACGCGGAGAAGCAGTCAACCCTGGGCAAAGCAGAGCAGCAGGCAACCTCAGGCGATGCAGAGCAGCAGGCAACCCCAGGCGATGCGGACATGGCATCCCTGATTGGAGCGGGCGTGGCCTTGCTGAATGGAGTGGGCATGGCATCCTTGGGCGGTGCAAGGCAGGCATCCTTGGGCGGCGGTGCAAGGCAGGCATCCTTGGGCGGTGACGCGCCAACGTCCCCAGGTGAGACAGAGCTGGTGACCCCAGGCGACGTCAGTAGCGCAGACTTGGGAGGAGACGGCGACAGTGGACCCTCAGGAGGTGATGGCGAGAGGGGAGCCCCTGGTGAAAGAAGCTCCACTTCACCCCCTGGTGAAGGAATAAGGACTAGCTGGGGTTGACCCTCTTTGTAGCCGCTGTGGCTCCTTAGCATATGTAGGGGCTGCTGAGGACCGCCAGTATTCTGTCCTGGTCCTTCTATGAGTGC
This sequence comes from Polyodon spathula, assembly GCF_017654505.1. NCBI lineage: Eukaryota > Metazoa > Chordata > Actinopteri > Acipenseriformes > Polyodontidae > Polyodon > Polyodon spathula. Next base: position 15,433,183 of record NC_054550.1, read on the forward strand.
AGGAAGAGGCAGCTCCTGCTTCTCTCCCTCTGGCAATGGTGGAGACAGAGGCACTCTCCACCACCGCTGCTCAAACTAGACCTACTGTTTTTTCCTGACTTGTACACTCATGGAATTCATGCTGAATGGACACACTGTTTGAATCTAACAGAGTTTGTCAAAGCTCGGCTTCAGTCATGCCACACGCAATTTATGCTGAATTAGCAATATATCTTTCACCTGCACCATCAGGACAATCTTTGCCAGATTAACAGAGGACCTGGACTGACCTGGGACAATACATAAAGGAGGTGAATGGAACAGGGTTTGCAAACATGCCCATCAGTAAACTTGTCGCACGAGATCCTGTCAGAGCATCTCAGTTCATGCACAACAAGTTTCTTGCGATCTTGAATTTTATCACATCCCCAAATGGCCCTCTGGGGAAAGTTACATATTACTTTTGGTGCAGAGAGTAACAGGGTTGTGGAATTCAGCACTTCTACATGCTTCCTTGGGTGGAAGATGCACCACTTATTGGAGTTTCCTCCAACTCACAAATTGCACAGTACATTAATCAACATGTCACCTGTACCATTCCAAATGACCTGATAGCACCTGTACTCAGAGACCGTGTCTTGAAATGGCAGCAATATAAATGCAACAATTATTGTCTAAGATCTAAGAAAATCAAAAACAAGGTGGTGATAGTTTGTCACTTTGGATTTCCCAGAAAAGAACAAACTAAGGTGGTAATCCAAAATGTGGCTGAGGCCATTGCTGGCCAGAAATCACTCAAACCTCATGGCAGACTATGATCTACCACAAAGTACTGCAGAAGTCAGAAACAATGACTACAATCCAGTCATTTTGCTAGCTTGGGAAGGCAATATAGTTATTCATTGCAATGGTTAACAATCTACAGCCCTGAACAGCTATATTACAAAATACCTCTTAAAACCTGAGAAGAGTTTTGCCCTTGGCATCATGAATGACATCAACTCAAACAAGTCTCTGCCCAGCAGACAGAAATGCTACACTCCGCAGCTTGTCCAACAGAGAATGTGGTGCACTTGAAGCAGCAGACAATCTGCTAGGCTTACCTGTCTATGGGACAGATCCACAGACAACCATCAAGTGTTGATGTATCAAAAGTTTCTAGCATTATTGATGAGGTGTCCATGAGTTCCAATGTCATCTTATTGTACATTCATCTTTGTCTGTGTGAGAGTCTCCAGACTGCTAACACAGTTAATGGCTGCTTTGGAAAAATCAACAACTTCTGGGGGATTTGCTGCAGCTTCCACCTGTGCATCAGAATCCATCTTATGTGCCAGTTGCTCAGGAGGAATTACACAAACTGACTGGCTCCATGGGATCTGTGGAGCTGTGGAATTTGTTTGCGTATGAACTCACACTTAATATGCACCAGATCCAGAGTGCCATGTTTGATCGTATGCCTAGAGAGGACATTCATCTTATGGACTGTGGACTGCCCTTTTAACTTCCAGAGAAATGTTTTGAAAAAAAGGAATGCCTGCAAGAAAAAAAAAAAGGAATGCCTGTACAGCTGGGTACAGCAGAGTCCAAATAAGCTGCAATTTGATGCGTCTCAAGAACATTGACTTTGCCACTGGTCTCATCAATGGGACAATAGGGAAGCTTCAAGCTGTTTCATTCTATCTGGAAAACACAAGTATGGTCAAAACCATAACCATCAAATTTAACAATTGAGCCACCCATACCTTTGAATGTTTATGCTCAGAGTTTGAAATCATGGACAGAGCAGTTCCCAATCATTGGTGCTCATGCAATCACCATTCAAAAATACCTGGGTATAGTTCTAAAAACAGTTATGATGGATCTTGATAACTCCATTTCCTCCTATGGACAAAGTTTTGTTGCACTTTGCAGAGTTACATCCTTAAGCGGTGTCCACCTTATCAACTTTTTGACCCCATTTGCATTAAGGCACCTCAAACTGCAATTGCAGTGTACAGTAGGCTCAGAGGCATTTATTGCCCTAAGCTGACAAGCTTGACGGAGACCAACACGCACAAGGTAAAAGATCATGTGCATTTCATTCACCGAGCCATCACTAATGTTTAGGAACAGCAAAAGCCTTAATCAAGAGAACACTTGCAGTTATGCATCCATTCAGAGGCTTGAGCAACCCGAATTTTACCTCATGCTATGCAAATACAAAATCACAGTGCATTCTTCACTTGCAGCCTCTGAAGGATTCATTAAAACAGTCAACAAGAGGCTGTCAGGAGCTTTGTTCACAACTATGAACACTTGTCATCCACTGCATCTCTAACTACTGTGGATATTTGTCACTTCTTAGGAGAACACTTCAATAGAGGTGAGCAGCAAGATGTTGCAGAGTTTCTCACCAAATTGTCTAAAATTTGTCCTAAAATATCTTGCATGGTTTCAGTCATAATAAGTCATGACATTCTATGTACTAGGTGTAATTACATGATTACCATTTACATGTACCTGCTGGTACAGGTCCTATATCCTTGCAAGAACTCATTTATAGAAATGACAAATGGGCAAAGATTCTTGGTAGCAAATGTAGGCAATGCAAAACTTATCCAATCATGAAACGTGAACTTATTCATTCAGTAGGAAGAATGAATGCAGTCCAACTTATGCTTTGGGGAACCAAACCACACAGGACCATTAGAAAGCGACACAATGCCAAGTTTACTGCTGTGCAGAAGAGCAAAATTACTGTGGACAACAGAAATGAACAGTTATCTTCCATTATCATACACCAAGGACAGGGTGCTACTTCAGGACATTGTGTCTCTTTTTGCTATGGGTGCTACTAGAATGGGTGCATGCAAATGATGCATTCATTAAAGTAAAACTATGGCCAAGAAATACAAACAACATATATATGGCCTTTTATGAAGAGATCTAATGCTTTACAAATGCCTTAGATTGGAATAAGTTCATAACACCTCTATAACAAGAAGAATAATGTTTTTGTAGCGGGTGGGACCAGACACAAATCTGCACCTGTATACATTTGAGTGCCAATTACAATTGATCAATTAACTATTTCGGACTAAATAAAAGCCATGCACTTCAGCTATGTTGCACAATCTTTCCTGTTGGGTCCGTGTGTTTGTCTGTTGGATGCAGCTGTGACTGGACGTGTGTTTTCCCCCTACTACTACTACTACCATAGAGACAGGCGCGTTGTCTTGCCTGGAACCTGGTTTTTAGTGTCAACCACCGTTTTTCTTTGATCTACTGTTTTCTTTGATTAATTTTGTTTAGACAGTTTCTTTTATTAAAGAAACTGTTTTCCTTTTTGTATCTTTGTTTCTTGTCATTAAAGAATATAGTTGTTTTTTTTTTCTGTACTGTGGTTACTGGTTTTATACCTTTGCTTTCGCTAGAGGAACATCAGCTTTGTATTTAAAGTCACTGTTTCCCATTGATAGTGCGCACTGCCGGTTTGAGAGTCTAGATATTAAACTACTGTTTTAGTAAGCTAGAACGTATTGTTTTGAATGATTTGAATTTGTGTTAACAGTAGTTGTCATCCACCATAGTTGGGTGGCATGAGGAAAAATAAACAATGCAGTTGGGAAACAGTGCCTTTTTTACTGTTCGCTTTGTATACCATATTTTATGTCGTGCATTTTATATCTTGCCAGAACTTTCTTGTTGGCATTACCCTCCCTTAACTATCAGGTGCTATCCAAAGTTCACACAAGTAATCAATATTTGTGCTATTTCTCTTTACATCCAGCATCTCTAGCAGTAATTTGCGCCCGGGAACACATTAGTGTGTGATTTGATTTAATTGTTTTTTTTATGTTATTAGTAGAGCACAATTAGTATTGATTTGTGTCATTATTTATACATTGAGATTTTGGTTTCTTCATTGTTTTTCACTGATCTTTGTATTGAGTTTTTGTGTTGTTGTTTGGTTTGATTTGGTTTAATTTGTATTTGTATTTAGGATTCCTGGGACCCTTTTGACTTTTAGCATTGTATTACCTTCTTGTGTGTGTTCTCTTACTAGGGTATACGACCTCCCTGTCTAGTGGACACGAGCGGTACTGCCATTGCCTGGCTATAAAACAATTGTACTTTGTCTTTGTCAAATTCTGTTTAAAATAAAATCTATTTTTTTGTATTTTTATATTCAATAGCTGCCTCCTTGGTGTTCATTCATTTAACAGGTCTTGAGTGGGGAACCTAAGCTTATAATCATGGGAGTCAACTTTTCTCGAATATCTTTCCCTCACTTTATATGTTATCTATGAAAAAAAAAAACAGGTTAGAAAAATGCAACAGCCATTGAAAGTGGTGATATCAAACACAAAAGCCCAAGTTAGGAGAAGCAATTTGGGCAACCTTGCCAAGCACCAAGCAAATAGGCACAATTGGAAAGGTACTGGGGCCCAAGATTCAGACAATTGTTTCTTCTAACTTGTCTTCTTTTTTTGATCGCTCCACTTTACAATGAAATGCTCTTTGTACAACTTCAAGTGGATTGTGACCATTCCCTTATCAGCTCAAAAGTCTGCAGCAAAAAACATTGCATTACACAAACAATGCACAACCAAAAAAAGTGCTCCAAACCCAGCCCTGGGTCTGCAATGTCTGCCTGTGGCAATGTTGCCCCGCCCCTGTGTGTATTTCTATGTTATATGTTGCATGTTGTGTGTTAGTCATTGGTACACAGGATTTAATATGGGTTACAAGCACGAGTGTTTAAAATGTATATTTGTATTTAGGCACGAGGATTGCACAGCACTTCACATGCAGGTAAAATGTAATAATATGTGAGCACAGGGAATTGCACTTTATTTATGTGCAGTTTTACTGAGACTCCAATTGAATGATTGATCAGAAATCGAGTCTCGGTACAGCTGCATAAAAGCAGCATGTTTTCACTCACTCTGGGTTGAGTGTGCGGTGTGTGGGTGAGAGAGAGGAGATTTATTACAATTACAATTGCTATTGCATGCTGGAAGTGCCAGCACTACTTGTGTTCTGTTCATCCACCATTTGTCTGTCTGTCTATTTGTTTTGACCCACGCGCCATTTATTTTGTAACAGTGTATGTGTTTTGTTCAACCTTTTATTTTTTGTATATTTATTAAATACGTGCAACAGAGCGTTTCATTCACCATTTCACTTCGCAGTGCTGCGTATACCTTTCTGGTCTGACGTCACCACTAAAGCCAGCTTGTTCACACTGCCCCATCAACACTTACCTTGCATTGCTTGCACTTGTTGCCATTAATGGTCTTGTTCATCATCTTCATTGCTGGAAATATATTGCTTCATGCCTTTTCAGGTATTCTTGTATGTATGGGCTAAATGCCTGTCCATGTGTGCCCTCATCTACCTGTGCCTTACATGCATTTTGTCTGTATGTCTTACCAAAGCATACTTGTCTGCGCCTGTGATTATGCCTCTCCCATTCCCTGTCTGTCTTTCTCTCTGTAGTAGTGCTTGTAAGGATAACCAAGAATACTTCGATCTGTCTTGAGCACTTTCCTTGGCACATGTGTCTCAGCATCTTTATTCTGGTTACAACCCAGCTGATAAGAGAATGAGCATTCAATGTAAAGTGGAGCAATCAAAAAAAGAAGCCAAGTTAGAAGGAACAATTGTGTGAATGTTGATGCTTGACAAGGTTGCCCCAATTGCTTCTCCTAACATGGGCTTTTGTGTTTGATATCACCACTTTAAACAGCTTATGTGTTTTTCTAACTTGTTTTTTTACTTGTTTTTTTTTTGTTTTTGTTATAGATTAGGTACACTGGAAGCATTTTTTTTTTCACCATATACAGTTAACCCTTAGCGGTACATTTATTCAGCGCTTATTCCGTGTTAGGTCTGTGGTGCAGGGCCTCTGTATATAGCTCAGATCTGCCCCTTTATTTATTTTACTTATTTTCTGCTTCTCTCGGTTCCTGTCGGTCTCACTTGGCCATTGAAAGGTTTTCTCTGATTTTTCCTGAGAAAAAACGACTAAATACCTATGTTTGACGTGTTTTTGATGATGTCTGACCTGGTCTGACATAGAACCGCAAAGGGTTAACAACATAAAGTCACAGAGCATGACAACACAGTATATCTAAATTGCAATATAGAAGCAAAGCAGATTTACATGTTTCCTCAAAATCCACTCATTGGGCCTGGTTTTCCACTGTGCGCATTTTCCACCTGCCTCCTCAGACGACAACCTTTAGTCATTTTATTTCATACCATTCATGTATTTGTGTATGTATTTTTATTTCTTTACTCATGTACATTTTTCAGATTTAATTTTCTGTTTTGCTTGTTTTCTATCAAAACCCTTGTAACAGCCATGAAACACAATCAAAACTAACATCTGGTACCATAAATAGGAAGCTCTTCATACAGACTTAAACCATGTGCCTCTGTGATCTCCTGGTAGGATGAAACGAGTCACCCAACAATGACATGAGCCTCATAAGTCTTTATTCATTTCCCTTAGAAATTACAGCAACAGAAACAGGCCTCTCATTTCGAGTCAAACAGCTGTTTGATGCTACTTAACACAAAGGACTGTCTGATGTTTTATTCGTAGCTTGCTTTGTAGAACAAACAAGAGTTTTAATTTGTGTTATCATTGTGTTCCCATGAGTAACAGAACGGCATACTGATGGGGTATCACTGTGTCAATCTCTAACCCTGTTGAAGAAAGTTTTCTATTAGGGTTTTTAAATTAGAAACTGAATCGTTTGAAGCTGTTACATGAAGCCTCCACTATGCCCATTAGCAGTGGAATTCTCTTACAGTTCCACCACAACCAATCAAGTCACCACTTTCAGCTCCCTTGGGATCCTTCTCTGCAAGCAAATGACAGAGCACTAGAGGTCCTCAAATAAAAAACAGACAGGAAAACTTAAGTTTAACAACAACTTTATGCAGCATTGCAATACCCCTAACCCATTTAAACTTGAATATGCTATCTAGCTTCTGAGAAACAGAATAATTTTTTATTCTCTTCATCTGTCATTTTTCAAGAGCACTAAATTCATCACCAATATGAATTTAAAAAGAAGATCAAAATCAGCAATCTGGTAACGGGGGTCCCTTGTGCTGTCTTCTTGGGAGGGGGTGTGCAGGTAGAAGCCGAACTTTCAATCTGCACATATTGTGCTGTCATTATCTGCCTGAGCAAGAGGCTGAACCATGGGTCCCTGGAGAGTATTACAGAAGGCTTGTTTGATATCTCCAAGCAGCCTGATCCATTATGCGTGCCGCTTTCGCCCTGGAACAAATACATGAAAGTGAGCTTTCTGGAGTTCATTATTAAACCCAGCATACATGAAAGGCAGAGCATTTGATGCTTCCTATTAGAAACTGTTAAAAGCACACTTGTACTGTGGCTTCTCCATTTGAACAGCTTTGAATTAGCCTCTCAATATGCGGCTCTGGCTTGCTCTAATCAGTTTATTTGTTATCAAAGGGAGATGGGATGGGTGCAGTGACTTGGAGAATGCAGTTGACCAGCAAGCTGAACAAAGGTCATGTATAGGTCTTTTTTGGATCTGTCATGCACTTTCTGCCTTAACACTGAACTACAGACTGGCTGGACTGATAGATATTGGACAGCCCATTAAAGCTGTGTTGTACTTAAATAGCTAGCTGAAATTGATTCCTTTTGAATGTCATTCAAATAGAACATGTGTGTTCATGCTGTACCAAGGTAAAAAGGCACTTTAAATTGCTCTATCAAAATCAAACACACAGTATCAAATTGGTAATAGTCTAACAGAAAACACTGCCGAGTAGATTAAAAAGTCTGTAACAACTGGGGAGTGTGTAGATCACGTGCACTTATTTATAGAACATTGTAAGAAAGATGATTTCTGATATGTCTTTGTGGCAAAGTGCCCTGCCCCTGGGCTATTTATTTGTGTTGTATGTTGCGTGTAGTGTGTTAATGTTGGTGTATTGTAGTTGGTACACAAGTGATTTAAATTGTATATTTGTATTTAGGCATGAGGATTGCACAGCACTTCACGTGCAGGTAAAATTAATATGCAAGCACAGGGAATTGCACTTTATTAATTCATGTGCAGTTGTACTGAGACTCCAGTTGAATGATTGATTAGCAATTCGGTACAGCTGCATAAAAGTAGCATGTTTTCACTCACTCAGGGGTTGTGTGTGCGATGAGTGGAGAACGGGTGTGGAGAGGAGAAAGCAAAAAAGTGAAGTAATTTAAATTCAAGCACATAATTGTTATTTCGTGCTGAAAGGATCAGCACGATACTTGTGTGTTTGTTCGGACTCACCGTGTTTTGTTTGTCTGTTCGTCTGCTGTTTGTTTAAGTAGAGGGGGCCTGGCAAAAAGGCAATACAATTTTTGTTTTTCTATTTAAAACACCAAAAATGCCGGTGCCCTGTGTTTGTTGGACACTTTCAACACCTTTTATTTACTAGCTCTGTTACGAGATTAAATGCTGAGCGCACGCTCGCGTCACCAAAACTCCACCTGTCTTTTTGATTGGACAGTGTGGTAAAAACACAATTTCTGGTCAAAGACCAGACTGCAATGGGTCTTTAGGACAGTCAGAAAAAATACCTATCCTAACTTTTTTCATTATTTAATTACAGTATATCACTGGAGATGAGATTTTGCAATTACCTTTTAGATCCGTCTCAAATAAACCTTGTTTTAACTTCCTAAGTAGATCAAAACATGACCCCAAGTGGGGTCCTTATCAAATTAAATTAACTAAACAAAAGTTTTGGAAAAGCATTGAACATGCAGAGCATTGTGAAACCTGGTGTCTCCTGTGAGCATTGTAAAAGCTGGTGTCTCCTGTGAGCATTGTAAAAGCTGGTGTCTCCTGTGATACAACGTGATTGCATGCCCTCACCTCCTGGAACTTTAAAAAGCATGGTGTGTGGGCTGTACTGCGTCTGCATCTGTGTGAAGCAGGGAGTTGCTGGCATCTCACAGTTGCTGGCTTTGCATAGTGTGAACAAAGGGCAGCAGCCTAAAATGTGTAAATAATTCAACCAAAAATGAATTGCACCTGCTAAAATAGAAAATATAATAAACACTGCATTTCATAGGGGACATTGTTATAAGTAGAACATGTAGAAAATCTGAAACTCTGAAAACTAGTACCACTGAATCACTATGTATATTGGGATTTTAATCAATGAATGATTATTGGATAAATCACACCTGGGGGATTTGACTGATTAAAAACTACAAAAAACTAATTTTGAAAAACGGCAGAGGGTGTTACTGGAAGGTAAACCAAATATTTTTCACAATATCTCAGATATTTGCTCATCAGTGTTTTCCTTTCACGCAAGTGCTATAAGTTTATCACATTGTAATGGTGCTGGCACTAATAAGCACTGTTTTGGGTTCTTTACCCAAAGGGAGGGAGGCAGACACAAAGCTCTAAGGCTGTTTACGACTGTAATCAGCAAGCAGTGTAAAACCACTCTCACTCACATAGTCATGCATGCTGATAGCCTACTACCCCAACAGATGCAGACATTCTCTTAACCCACAGTAATAAACAACAATGAAACAAGACAACTGTCTCAATCAATAACAGAACATGACAACAATAAAAGGGCTATAAAACAACAAATAATAATGATCAAACAGTTTCCCCAATCCCAGCATCCTTTGCACAACTAATTAACATACCGCTGTCAGTCCTGAGACGAACATCTCACACAGCATCTGGCAGGCGGCGCAGTGTGCAGTTGGCCGTGCTTGTTACATTGCCCACACATTAGGGTCGAACAACCTGTTGGCCTACTGGCCATTGTCCCTCACATAGTCCTACAATCCTAAAGGCTGCTGTTGGGAATGCTGATTTCACTTAGTTGAAGGCAGGTTTGGTTGGGGTCCTGCTCTGGACTGGCACAGTATGGAAACAGAGGGCCACTGTCCTGGTGACCTGTGGAGTGTTCCTCGCTGAAAGGACAACCGTGTCCACCCCAGAACGATAAGGGGCCAGGCGGTTCTGGTGTCCGCAGCCTTACCCGGTACATCACATCAGAGAGCCATTCCAACACTATGCAGGGGCCCTCCCCATGGCTGGTCAGCTCGGGGCGGAGCCCTTTCTTCCGCCATGTATCACCCACTTCTGTTTGCTGGCATGCCAATGACAAGTGCTCCCGGGTGAAGGCGTGCACAGCATCCAGTCAGTCTTGGAGTTGCTGGAGATATTCCGGTCCAGCTGGCTCGGGGGTGGGGGGGGGTTGACTGTCGGCTACCTACTGAACTACTGAACAACCATCTGGTAGGCCATCAGAACCAAGGACAGTTGCTGGTCCCAATTGTACTGGTGTCAGGGGGTCCAAATGGTGAGCCAGGTGGTGAGGGTCCTGTTGAACTGCTCCACCAGCCCAGGGTCTTGGCAACCCCGAAGTGTCCTGGGGCCAGTTCACCATGCACAGCGCACAGTACAGTCTCCCTAAGAGCGTGGGGGACCACCAGCTGCAGCCGCTTCTGTCCTGTCGCAGGGTCTGTCCATGCATGGTACAGCACACACCCCCAGAGGCACAAGCCCTCTCACTGGGCTTCCATCACTTTCCTGGTTGGGCGCTGCCCCGCTGATACCCAGTGGAGCGGCGGCGCTTGCTCAGCATCCAAATCCTGCTGGCCGTGGAGCTCCATTCCTGGCAGCTCCAGCGGGGCTTTCACAGTCGCAGTGGCAGAACTTATCCACTCACCATGGGGCTGCTGTGCCTCCCGCTCCTACAACCGAGTGTAGTGCCTGCAGCTTCACTCTGAGCAGGGGTGGTGAGCCAAAGCGTCAGCATTACTGTGCTGTATGGAATTGTTGTAACCCTGCAGTGCTTCTATCAAGTGAGCCACCTGTCCTTCGAGCTCGTGGAAATTCAACAGCCACTGTAGGGACGGCTTGCACTAGAGCCAGGAGCTCTTTTCTGGTCACACAGTACTACATAAAGACACAATATATAGGACAAACTTTACAGAATATACCATAAGGAGGATAGCTAGAGGGTTAACTGCACAATAACTGTATTGATTTTTGATGTTTTCTGTACATTCTCAAAAAAGAAAATCGTTAACTGTAGTAGTAAAGAGAGTACCATACTGGGGTATGTATGAAGAATTAAAATAAAATCGTATAGTTTAATTTCAGTGCTTCTGGCTTAACATGGTGTCGACTAGTCAGGACATGCATTTGAAAGTAATGGAGAGTTAAGTGAATCTCTGCCTTCAAGTAACCCTTTATGGTAACTTGAAGAAATGTGTGTAGATTAAAGCCCCTTTCACACTTTCAGGACCCAGTGTCATGCAGGTCAGCTGTGTGATTTCAAATAAAGCTTTTCATAAAGCAGGGTTATCCTGGGTGACAGACACAAGTAAACAATGTGCATATCAATGCCCCGGAAGCAGCTTGTTACAAACGCTTCCATCCAAGCTTCTCTGGATTGAACCACCAGCCCAAATATTGATTGAAGCAAATGTTTCTTCATCCTTGCTGCAATCTGGCAACAAAAATATGGCTAAACAGAATAAACAATAATGTTCTTTTCAGCAGTGAAACCTTCATGCAGGCATGGCTGTTTGCTATTTTGTCCACCCTCATGCCTTTTGTCTCGCTCAACCCAGGTCAGAGTGTATTGACCACATCCTGAGGTGGGTAGGATTGCCAGTATGATAGGGGCTTTAGATTGTTTATGTCAATTGCCCATGATTTTAGAGTCAAGAACTGAAGTGTGCTTTAATGTTGCTTCGATCTTAAGTCATATGTGTGCAGACAGGACAGGGGGACAGCTGCTATGCTGACTAGATTATCTATTGGAGCTGTGGTACAGAGAGGCTGAACAAAAGGTTGCAATGGAGAGCTACAGAAAAGGGTACTGTATACTATATTCAAAACGAAAAAAGAAACCTGTGAAACTCAAATGAGTGTTGTTTTTTATTTTCATTTAATTTAAATGTTGATCTAGTTCAATCTTAAATTAGTTCTATTTATTTTAATATTTCCAGAACGATGACACATTAGTTCACTGTGATTTTCACTGTCACATACTGTATGCTCTGATCACGTGGGAATTACAAGCTTCAATTTATAATACTGGTGAGGAACTATACTTTATAAGTAAGTAATCATTTAAATTTTAATAATTGTATTTTTAACATTTCCCTTTACAAAATATTGAAAAATACAGTTTAAATGCTGAACTGCTGAAACAATTGTTTCAATATCTACATTAAAAATTTAATTCGGCACTGCAATAAGTTCTTCCAGTGGCTTGCATAGCCTTTTAAATGTAACTACTTTGCATATGGGAAAGCATTAAGCTTGGTTTACACAGCCCACCAAGGAAGGTGATTATTTACAGCAGTACACACCCTATTGTTGCATATTGTTTAAATATAAAGGCAACTATTTTGTAGTTTGTAGACATTGTAGCTTTAACCCAATAGAAACCTGCATTCTGATTACCCTGCTGGCAGTTGATTATTCATTTAACTTATTTAGTCTCATAAGGATGCAAAGGCTTTGAGATAATCAGATAAGTGGAAATTGTCAGCCTTTCCAGGTTGCAGTTGTAACATATGTAAATCAGATATGTCAATGTGACAGATCCCTTATCTCACCCTTGCAATTCCTTCAAAATGGCCCTAGCTATCTCTGAACAAGATAATTCATTACTGTTGCCAAGGTTACCCTTTTATTTGGAGAAACATATATACAGTGCCTTGCAAAAGTATTCAGACCCCTGACCAATTCTCTCATATTACTGAATTACAAATGGTACATTGAAATTTCGTTCTGTTTGATATTTTATTTTTAAACACTGAAACTCAGAATCAATTATTGTAAGGTGACATTGGTTTTATGTTGGGAAATATTTTTAAGAAAAATAAAAATCTGAAATATCTTGCTTGCATAAGTATTCAACCCTTGTGCTGTGGAAGCTCCCAGTTTGCACTGGTGAAAGAAATTGCCCTAACGAGGACACAATTACCTTACCATTGGCCTCCACCTGTGAACCATTAACCATTACTCAAAAAGTACCATCTGAAAGCACGTCTGGAATTTGCCAGAAAGCATGAGAGTGACCCAGCTGCAATGTGGGAAAAGGTTTTGGGGTCAGATGAGACCAAGATAGAGGTTTTTGGCCAAAACTCAGAGCACTATGTGTGGCGCAAACCTAACAATGCCCATGCCTCAAGACACACCATCCTTACAGTGAAGTATGGTGGCAGCAGCATCATGCTGTGGGGATGCTTCTCATCAGCAGGGACTGGGCATCTTGTTACAATTGAAGGAAGAATAGATGGAGCAAAATACAGGAAAATACTGCAAGAGAATCTGCTTCAGTCTGCTAAAAAACTGAAGCTTGGGAGGAAATTCACCTTTCAGCAGGAGAATGATCCCAAGCACAAGGCCAAAGCAACATTGGAGTGGCTCAAGAACAAAAAAGTGAATGTCCTACAGTGGCCCAATCAATGTCCTGATCTCAATCCCATTGAGAATCTGTGGCACTATTTAAAAATTGCGGTCCACAAGCGTTGTCCAACCAACCTGAACAACCTGGAGCAAATCTGCCAAGAAGAATGGGCCACAATCACTCTGAGACGGTGTGCAAAGCTGGTACATACTTACCCCAAAAGACTTATAGCTGTTATTGCAGGGAAAGGTGGCTCTACAAAATATGAATGTGTGGGGGTTGGATACTTATGCAAGCAAGATATTTCAGTTTTTTATTTTTCTTAAAAATATTTACCAACATAAAACCAATGTCACCTTACAATAATTGATTTTGAGTTGAAGTGTTTAAAAAAAAAAAAAAAAAAAAAAAAAATCGAACTGAACTAAATTTAAATGTACCATTTGTAATTCAGTAATATGAGAGAATTGGTCAGGGGCCTGAATACTTTTGCAAGGCACTGTATATAAGCTTTTTGGGATCTTTTTTTTCAGCTCATGAAATGTGGCACCAACACTTTACATGTTGTGTTTATATTTTTGTGCAGTGTGTGTATGTGTGTGTGTGTGTATATATATATATATATATATATATATATATATATATATATATATATATATATATATATATATATATATATATATATGTGTGTGTATATATATATATATATATATATATATATATATATATAGCGTGCAATTGGCATGCTGACTGCAGGAATGCCCACCAGAGCTGTTGCCAGAGAACTGAATGTTCATTTCTCTACCCTAGGCCACCTCCAACGTCATTTTAGAAAATTTGGCAGTACGTCCAACCGGCCTCACAACCGCAGACCATGTGTAATCACGCCAACCCAGGACCTCCACATCCGGCTTCTTCACCTGCGGGATCGTCTGAGACCAGCCACCCAGACAGCTGATGAATCTGTGGGTTTGCACAACCGAAGAAGTTCTGCACAAACTGTCAGAAACCGTCTCAGGGAAGCTCATCTGCGTGCTCGTCATCCTCACCATGGTCTTGACCTGACTTCAGTGGGCAAATGCTCACCTTCGATGGCCACTGGCATGCTGGAGAAGTGTGCTTTTCACAGATGAATCCCGGTTTCAACTGTACCGGGCAGATGGCAGACAACGTGTATGGCATCGTGTGGGCGAGTGGTTTGCTGACGTCAACGTTGTGAACAGAGTGCCCCATGGTGGTAGTGGGGTTATGGTATGGACAGACATAAGCTACGGACAACGAACACAATTGCATTTTATCGTTGGCAATTTAAATGTACAGAGATACCGGGATGAGATCCTGAGGCCTGTTGTCATGTCATTCATCGTTGCCTTAACATCATGTTAAAATCAAAAAACCAGTCAATATCTGGTGTGAAGAATATTTGCCTCATGCACTCGCGACACATCTCCTTCTCGTAAATTTGCTCAGGCTGTTGATTGTGGCCTGTGGAATGCTGTCCCACTCCTCTTCAATGGCTGTGCGAAGTTGCTGAATATTGGCGGGAACTGGAACACGCTGTCATACACGTCGATCCATAATATCCCAAACATGCTCAATGGGTGACATGTCTGGTGAGTATGCAGGCAATGGAAGAACTGGGATATTTTCAGCTTCCAGGAATTGTGTACGACAGCGTGTTCCAGTTCCTGCCAATATACAGCAACTTCGCACAGCCATTGAAGAGGAGTGGGACAGCATTCCACAGGTGTTACATACACAACCTACTCCACACATTCAAAGCAAAAACAAAAAGAAAGAAGTAATTAGATAATTAATATGAAATAAAAATGGAAAAGTCATGATTGCATAAGTATTCAAACCCTTTGCTGTGGCAAATCTAAATTAATTCAGGTGCATAAAATGACCTTAACGAGCCACACAATTAGTTGAATGGTCTGTTTGTGTGCCATATTAGTGGTTCTCATGATTTCAGAATAAAAACACTTGTCTCTGTGAGGTTCCTTGGTCAGGTAGTGAATTTCCAGCAAAGACTCAACCATGAAGACCAAGGCACTTTCAAAGCAAGTCAGGCATAAAGTCATTGAAAAGCACAGATCAGGAGAAGGGTACCAAAAAATATCAGTCTCTGAATATCTCTGTGAGCAGTCTACTCAATCATCAAGAAATGGAAGGTGCATTGTACCACTCAGACACTGCCTAGATCAGGCCGTCCCTCCAAACTGAGCAGCCGGGCAAGGAGGAAACTGGTGAGGGATGCCACTTTGAGGTCAATGACAACTTTGAAAGAGCTACAAAGTTCAATGGCTGAGATGGGAGAAAATGTGCATCAGTCAACAATATCCACAGCACTTCACAAAAGTAGCCTGTATGGCAGGATGTCAGAAAAGAAGCCATTACTAAAAATAAGTAATCTCAAACCCTGCA
The DNA here is from genome assembly GCF_017654505.1 of Polyodon spathula. Lineage (NCBI taxonomy): Eukaryota > Metazoa > Chordata > Actinopteri > Acipenseriformes > Polyodontidae > Polyodon > Polyodon spathula. The sequence goes on from NC_054550.1 coordinate 15,449,020, forward strand.
TGAAGTTTGCAACAAAGCACCTGAGTGATCCAGCAAAAATGTGGCAAAAGATGTTGTGCTCAGACGAGACCAAATTGAAACTTTTTGGTCTAAATGCCAAGGGTTATGTTTAGTGCAGACCCAAGGCAGCACATCTCCCAGTCAACACTATCCCTACAGTCAAGCATGGTAGTGGTAGCATCATGCTTTGGGAATGCTTCTCCTCAGCAGGGCCTGGAAAGCTTGTTAGGCTTGAAGGAAAAATTAATGGAGCAAAGTACAGGCAAATACTAGAGGTAAGCCTGTTTCAGTCTGCTAAAGAGTGAAACAGGTGGGGTGAAAATTTACCTTTCAGCAGGAAAATGATCCAAAGCACAAGGCCAAAGCTACACTGGAGTGGCTTAAGAATAAGAAAGTAAATGCCCTTGAGTGGCCCAGTCAAAGTCCTGACTTGAATTCTATCGAGATTCTGTGGAAAGACTTGAAAACTGCTGTCCATAAGCGATCCCCAGGCAACTTGAGAGAGCTTGAGCAAATCTGCCAAGAAGAATGGGCACAAATTACACCAAACTGGTGTGCAAACTTGGTAGAGACTTACCCAAAAAGATTTGCGGCTGTAATTCCTGCCAAAGGTGGCTCCACCAAATATTGAGTTGACAGGTCTGAATAAATATGCAATCAACATATTTCAGTTTTTTCTCTTTAGTTTGCTGACATTTACTGTAACTTATCTTACCCTTGGAAGTCTTCAGTTTGAGCTTTAAAGTTTTGAATAAAATATTAAGTTTAAAAAAAAAATGTGTATGCAAAACGCAACGAGACTGACAGAAAGGCAAAGGTCGAGCCGCCTGGGAACTCCAGAAAGATCACCCGCCCCGTCCGAACGCGGAAGTCCGCGGCACTGGGGCCGAGGCCAAGGGCGAGGCCAGGCAGTATTTAAGGGCCGGTGTGACATGCACTCGCTCTCTCAGTCCTGGGGGTAACAGTGAAAGGAGACGTGCTGTGTAATTTATTTTCTTGTCACAAGGTGTTGTGTTTACAGAGACCGGAGGCGGCTATCTAGTCTACTCCCTGGAAGAATGACCGGAAGCACGACGCTGAAACCTGCCCAGGACCAGGAGCTCCCTAGAGGCCAGCGCAGGAGTACCAGTGGAAATATTGTTCTTTATTTATAGTTATTGCTTGAGTGTGTGTGCGGGACTTTTGTTAATTTTTACATTTTTATTTTCATCTCCTCCTTTATCATTGTTGATACTGGTGGGGACTTATTTTGACTTTTTTTTTTTTTAATTTTCATTGTTCATTTTTTCCCTTTTGTTGTTGGAATATTGGTCGGTGGCCACCTTTGGCCAGACAAATAAAAGCCCTGCTGCGGGGGAAACCATACAAGCCTCCTGAGTATTTTTGCCAGTCCCACCACCACCTGACTCAGCCCACCAACCTCTCACAATGCATCATTTTGTAATTTCACAAAATGGGACACCATAGAAAGGGTCTCAATACTTTTGCAAGGCACTTTATATATATATATATATATATATATATATATATATATATATATATATATATATATATATATATATATATATATACCCTTGATAAAGATGAGGAAAAAAGGCTGTATAAAATAAACAACACAGGTAATGAGCTATATTGTAATTTTACAACATGTGGAATATATTGTACTTTATTAATGATTCAAGGAAATCAACCAAAGGTACACATTTCTCAAGTTACAAATTTATTCTGTCACAATTATTGGCACCCTTGTTTTCAGTACTTTGTGTACCCTCCCCTTGCAAGGATAACGACACTGAACCTTTTTCTATAATTTTTCTTGAGATTCGAGAACAAATTCCTTCATACAGAATCTTTCCAGATTCTTGATATCCTTCTGTCTGCACTTATGGACTGCCCTCTTCAATTCAAACCACAGGTTTTCAATGGAATTCAAGTCCAGAGACTGAGATGGCCATTACAAAATGCTGATTTTGTGGTTAATTAACCATTTCTTTGTCGATTTTGATGTGTGCTTGGGGTCATTGTCTTGCTGGAAGATTCACTTGCTGCCAAGTTTCAGCCTCCTCGCAGAGGCAACCAGGTTTTTGGCTAAAATGTACTGGTACTTGGTAGAGTTCATGATGCTGTTGACCTTAACAAGGACCCCAGAACCAGTGGATGCAAAACACCCCTATAACATCAAAGATCCACCACCATATTTTACAGTAGGTATGTGGTTCTTTTCTGCATACGTATCCTTCTTTTGATGCCAAACCCGCCACTGGTGTGCATGGCCAAAGAGCTCTATTTTTGTCTTATCTGACCATGGCACCCAATTCCAATCCAAGTGCCAATGCCCTTTAGCAAACTCCAGGAGCTTAAATTTGTTGGTTCTCTCAATAAAGGCTTTTTTTCTGGCACCCCTTCCAAATAGGCTACTGGCATAGTGGCGTCTAATTGTAGATTTGGAGACTTGGTGACCCCAAGATGCAGCCAAGTTCTGTAATTCTCCAACTGTGGCCCTTGGATTCTTCTTTGCCTCCTGAACCTTCTTCCTCACTGTGTGTGGGGGCAAGGTGAACTTGTGTCCTCTACCAGGCAGATTTACCACTGTTCCACTGGTTTTTAACTTCTTAATTATTGCCCTAATAGTGGTAAGTGGTATATTTAGGTTTTTAGCTATTTTTTTGTACTCATTGCCTGATTTTTGAAGGTCAACAACCATTTGTCACTTTTCATTTTGCGTTCTTTACCTTTCCCCATGGTGATGGTTGACAAATGGATTTTGCATGCATGTTACCTCATTTTTATACCCCAGTGAAACAAGAAACCATGAAAGGCCACAATACAGTTCCTTAAGTCTGGCTTACTTAAAAATGTAAACTGTTAATGCAGATTTAATTTTGTTTGATTTTATTTATAAGAATCTTTGGTGCCAATAATTTTGACACCTATCTTTTTCAGAAAAAAAATACATTACTCGTTAAAAATAAAAGTGTTCTCTGAGCAATTGCATTAGTATAAAATAATACTAATTTTTCACATATTTTTGAGCATACAATATAGCTCATTACCTGTGTTGTTTATTTTATACAGCCTTTTTAAATCATCTTTATCAAGGGTGCCATAATTTTGGAGATGCCTGTATATATATATATATATATATATATATATATATATATATATATATATATATATATATATATATATACACACACACAGTGCCTCTAGAAAGTCTACACCCCCTTGAACTTTTTTCACACTTTGTTGTGTCAGTGCCTCAGAGTTTCATGCATTTAAATGAGGATTTTTTTCCACTTATCTACACACCATACTCCACATGGTTAAGGGGAAAAAAGTTTTTACTGAGAAAAAAATTATATGTTAAAAATCCAAAACTGAAAGAAAATAATTGGATAAATCTCCACCCCCCTGAGTGGAAGCACCACTTGGTGGAAGTACCTTCGGCAGCAAGTACAGCTGTGAGTATGTTGGGATAGGCCTCTACCAAATTTACATATCTAGATTTAGCAATATTTGACCATTCTTCTTTACAAAACTGTTCAAGCTCTGTTAAGCTCCTTGAGGAGTGTTGATGAACAACAATCTTCAAGTCATGCCACAAATTTTCGATTGGATTTAGGTCGGGGCTCTGACTGGGTCACTCAAGAACATTTACCTTTTTGTTCCTTAGCCGCTCCAGTGTAGCTTTGGCTGTGTGCTTTGGGTCGTTGTCATGCTGAAAGGAGAAGCTCTGTCCCAGTTTCAGCTTTCTTGTAGAAGGCAGCAGGTTTTCCTCAAGGACTTCTTTGTACTTTGCTCCACTCATTTTCCCTTCTATCCTGACATAGTGCCATAGTCTCTGCCAATGAGAAACATTCCCATCCCATAACATGCCACCACCATGCTTCACAGTAGGGATGGTGTTCTTTGGGTGATGTGCTGTGTCGGGTTTGCACGAAACATAACGCTTTGCATTTAGGCCAAAAAGTTCCATTTTAGTTTCGTCCACTAAACATTTTGCCACATGGCTACTGAATCTCCTGAGTGTTTTTTGCATACTTCAAACTGGATTCAAGGGGGGCTTTCTTGAGTAATGGCTTCCTTCTTGCCACACTACCATACAGACCAGATTTGTGGAGTGCTTGGGATATTGTTATCAAATGCACACTTTGACCTGTCTTGGCCATAAAAACTTGTAGCTCTTAAAGTTGCCATTGGACTCTTGGTAGCCTCTCTGATCAGTCTCCTTCTTGCTCGGTCATACAGTTTGAAGGGACAGCCTGATCTAGGCAGGTTCTTGGTAGAGCCATTCACCTTCCACTTCTTAATAATCATCTTCACCGTGCTCCAAGGGATATTCAAGGGATATTTTTTATACACATCCCCTGATCTGTGCCTTTCAACAACTTTGTCCCGGAGTTCTTTTGAAAGAGCCTTGGTGCTCATGGTTGAGTCTTTGCTTTGAAATGCACTACCCAGTAGAGGGAACATACAGGAATTGCTGAATTTATCGTGCGATAATGTGAATCACTACAATTTAACAGAGATGGAGGCCACTTAACTTGGTGTGTGATTTTGAAGGCGATTGGTTGCACCTGAGCTAATTTAGGATTGGTATTACAAGGGAGGGTCTATCCAGCCAAGCTATTTCAGTTTTTATTTTTAAATACTTTTCTACAAATTTCTAGAATATTTTTTTTCACTTGGAAGTTGTGGGAAAGGATGTGTAGATAAATGAAAAAAAAACAAACATTTTAATTCATTTTAATTCCAGGCTATAAGGCAACAAAAGGTGAAAAATTTGAAAGGGGGTGTAAACTTTCTATAGGCACTGATATATATATATATATATATATATATATATATATATATATATATATATATATATATATATATATATACACACACACACACACATACACACACACACACACATTTAATGTTATAAAATACCTTGACAATAGAAGTCAGGGGTTGGCAACACATCTTGACCAGGAGTAATTCCTATGTAGATAGGCTTCTGCACGTGGAACAAGGATACCTGGGTTTGTACTTTGCATTTTCTAGTCCTTCTGCCAACACCTTGTGTTAAAAATTACTATTTGACAATAACAAATGGGAAAGACAAATATGTCTTTAAAATGCAGTAATATAACATCATGTAACCATATCACTGGGATGGCTGCTTGCCGTTAGAGCTCCTGTTACCACATTGCAATTTTCATATAGAATTGAAAAACTTAAGCTCCTTTTATTATTTTTTTGATTATTTTATTTATAAAAATTGTCTACCCAGTGTTTTAGAATGGATGCTACACGCAAGGGACCCGTTACTTCCCCTGAATACACTCCAGAGGGAAAGCATATGAAGAAGTCATGGTTCTGATGATTGGGAGGTCTGTCTGGCAGAGGTTGCTTGCACTTTCCATGGATCAGTTCAGGAAGCAATTGAAAAGGCTTTGCACCCTGTGACTCAAAGTGTAATTTAAACAGCTACTATCCGCAACGATCTTAAACAGAAGGTTGTTGATATTGTTTCCTTTATGAAACAGCTAACAGTATATGCAGGTGGCCTTTGGGACTCCAATAAACCACGCACCATGATATTTTAATGCCTTTGTTATACTGGGCGAAAACGACTTGATTCACATGGGTACCATTATTGCCAATACTTTGCAAACATGGAATAAAGTTAACACCTACTGTACTGCACAGACAATCCCCTATCTGGCGTAATGCCTTTCCATAAACTGGCTCACACATTTTTCTTTATTCTCCTTGGTCGACACGCAATATACACACATTGAATGATATCTTTAATGACCCTGCCTCCATTCTTTTCAGGATTTGCAAGAACAATACTCTCTTCTGGGCTTTTCTTTCTTTCTATATCTCTATGTTCATCCCTTCATGCATATGGGGTTCCCTGGGGTGCCCCTTTATGTCCTCACGCTCTGGTAAATCTCTTTTATAGCTCTCCCCCAGGGTAGGGATTGATTAATTTATATATGATAAACTTATATTCTACAATGTTAAGACCCTTCCGATAACTTCCATTTGGGATAGGGAGTTGAGTAAGCTTGCTGTCATCCCTGACTCGGATAATATCTGGTAGAATATTTTTATATCGTCAAAAATCTGGCACACTTATTCATTATAAAATGGCTCACAGATTCTATGCAACTCCACTTAGAAGGTTCCAGGTGAAAATGGTAGCAAATCCTACCTGCCAGGCTTGCACCTTGGGAGTGATGAGCACATACTTGCATATGTTCTGGGAGTGCATGAAAATTGTTAACTTCTGGAAGTTTGTTGCAACTAAGACGGTCTCTCTAGTGGGGGTGGTCCTGCCCCTCTCTCCTGAGATGCATTTGCTGGCTGATGACTCTCAGTTAGCATTGCCATTACAATCCAGGAGGCTTTTCTTGGGTGGAGCCATCTAGCTCCTGTTCTTGCTAACTGGTTAAAGCATCTTGTTCCATGTATCTTGACATTTTGTTTACTTCATAGACCTACCCACTAGTGATGTGCGGGTCAGTCATACTTTGACTCGAACCCTCTAAGCCTTGACCCGCACCCGACCTGACCCAATTGAGGTTATATTAATATTCATCCAAACCTGACCTGACTCTAAAACAACTATCAGTTTTGTTTATCATTATTCTTTAAATTACTATCGTTTTATAACTACTCACTTCTGCATTTAGCTATAACAACCATTAATTTACAAGTATAAAATATATTTAAAATATACAATATACAGGCTTAACTTTCGATGCATAATGCAGACAATGAATCCCAAAACTTCTGTTCAACATTTAGTCTGTATCACGTTCATGAAAGTACACAATTTCAAACGTAAATTTATCCGACATCCAAAATCCATTATTCGTCTTCCATAAACATTTCATAATCAAAAGTCCTTTAACACAGTATCATTAGGCAGTTATTTATCTCATTTAGTTGATGACTTTGCAGCACTAGGGAGGAACAAAATAGAGTCCACTGTCCCTGGATTGAGACGATTCCTTCGGGATTCAATCACTCGACCAGGTGATCTAAAATTATGCTTGCTTGTTGCACTTGATGCAGGAATGCACAATATCATACGTGCTAACATACTTATTACCTGTGGAAACGTGGTGTGTAGTTTTTACCCAAATCTGATAAGATCTTTGACAACTTCATCACTTGAAAATTGTGTATCTATGTATCGTTGGATCTCGTCTTATCGCAGTTCTCGACTTCATCTTCCCACTCAATGAATTCAACTTGAATTTTCTGCTCTTTGAATCCCATCTATTTAGCGCCATATTCTTTTTCAAACATACCTTTGACTGTATTCTCACTCTGAGCACTAGGTGTCACTGTCCCCACATCACAGGCAGCATTATTTGACAAAGCACTCAGGCAGATTTGAAAGTGGCGAGCAGTTCCCTTTCGATGGAATGACAACCATTGCCGAATGGGAAGAGCCCACTCTGACCATCAATCACTGAGCATATATAAAAAAGCTGCCCTATCAGGGCCCTGCTGTGAGGATGAAGTCCCTCCCACTTCTTGTTGAAGAGGAACATCCTCAAAGTAGCATATCACCATTTTCTCTATCACTTCACTGAGCAGGTCGCAGATTGCCTCTTGCTTTCTTTGTCCAAATTTGGCTGATTTGTTAGTTCTTAAACCTTCAAATTACTTTTGTTCACGGTAATATTACGCTTCCGATCATAATTGAGAGTGCTCCTGCCTTATTCTAGTGTCACTTTACTGACTAGAGCTGGTTTCGACCCCTGTTTTTGAGATTGAGAAGCGGACATTACTCTCTGTTCCACTACCTCGTGTAGTTTTTCAACCGTGTTTTGAGCTGTTGAGGTACTGTAGGGTGACCCCGTGGGCTTGCGACGTCATCCCCTATGCCGATTTACTCAGCCTCAGCTACTTGCAGCTCAGGCCTACGTGCCCATCCCAAGCCTCGGGCTTTCCTAAGCGCGGCTGCACTTACTGTCGACGCCGACACCGATTGACTCGGCTACATCAGCACGGCATCGGCCCCGCTCTCCTCGGCGCCGACCCCGAACGCCGAATTAACTCGGCACCGGCTTGGACAACACCTCGACGACGAACCCCGATGCCGATTGACTCAGCACCAACCTTGGCACCGATAGACTTGGCATCAATATTCTCGGCACCGATAGACTTGGCACCAACCGCGGTCGCTCTCGGCACCGACCTCGGCACCAATTGACTTGGCACCAACTGCTCGGCATCAACCGTGTGTTCTTGACGCCAAAGCTGATATACTCTGTGCTTATTATCAGCCCGGCTTCATCCACACTCTGTGGGCACCAACACGACCTGTGCACCCTCGACGCCAACACAGACTCAGAGTAATTGGTGCCAGTTTACAACACTCAGCACCAACGGGTCGCTCGGCACAGATGTCCAACAAGCATGTCGGTGCGCTCCACTGGGTTCTCCGCTGGCTTCAATCAGTGCAACCAATGCGCGGCAAAGCTCTCCAAGCAGGACAAGCATTCGACCTGCTCCAGATGCCTATGGCCAAACCACGCGGCCAGGGCTCTGGTGGGCAAGCTGGACTGCTCTCCCTGCCACAAGTTCTCAAGAAGAACTAAGCACAGGAGGGCAGCCCTCTCCCCAGCAGCTTCTCTCTCTCTCCAGAGCAAGGCACTGTTCGTCAGGATCACCACAGAAATGCCATAGCTTGGCTGAGCGACGTTTCCAGGAGCTGGCAGAGACAGTGAGGGCTCAGCAGACCATGCTGGAGACCATGTTGAAATCTCAGGGCAGATTTCATATCACCCGGCAGCCCCAACGACCCCAGTCCCGATCTCCATCTCCAGCACACAGACCTCCGAGGCCAGGCGAGCTGTCTTTCACAGCCTCAAGGACAGACGTGTCCGAACCCGCCATGTCATTTGGGCAGGCCACAGCAGGGGGATCTATACCGCTGGGGGGACCCCTTCCGCATGTATCACAGAGGGAGGAGTTCTGGGCCTTGATGCAGCTGCTGCCACAGAAGTTCCCTGGCCAGCTGAGCAGGAGGGAAAGGGGAACCACTTCCTGAAGCAGAAAGAGCACCCACAACACACCCTGAGCTTTTACCAGGATTTTCTCAAGTTGGTTCACTCATCTTGGAGCAAGCCAGCATCCGCCCCCTCAGCTTCTAAAACAGCAGAGACCCTGCTACACACTGCAGGAGCCCAAGAAGCAGATCTAGGCATGTTCCCCACTATCTGGGACACAGTCACAGTACTGGTGCAGAGGTCTACCTTCACCAAAAGGGACAAAGACCTTACTTGCCCTTCCAAGCCATACAAAACAACAGAAGCAATGCTAAAAAAGGCGTACACGTCAGCGGCACTGTCAACCAGAGTGGCCAATTCTATGACCATACTGGTCTTGTACCAGACACAGCTGGCTGAGAGGCTGCAGGAGAGGGGAGCTATTGGCGGTAATAAGGCTGCTGACTGACCCAATGGGTGAGTTAGATCAGGCATCAGGCAGGTCTCTAGCGGCGCTGGTAACTGCCTGAAGACACCTGTAGCTAACTCAGGCCGAGGTGGTAGATACCAAGAAGGTGGCATTATTGTATGCCCCCATTACACCGAGGCAATCGTTTGGGGCGACCTTTAATGTGAGCCTTGAGAGGTCCTACAAAGCTACAAAGGTAGCTTCCAAATTTTCGTGCCTTTCTGTTTACCGTCAGTGCCCAAAGTGGCCTTTACAGGCTGCTTGGGCAACTGGGCCTGAAAGCCGCCCTCCACCCCATAACAAACAAGCAGGCAGAAGAAGATCTGGCAGCAAGGGACCACCGCTGGCCAGGGGTAACCAGAGACCGAGGTCAGGACCTAAAAAAGACCTGCCCCCTCCTAAGCCCAAGGGAGACCACCCCTGAGGGGCCCCGGCTGCCAGCAACCCCCCTCACAACCAGTCTGACCCAAGGAAACGACCCATGGCAATGTTGGACACGGATACGATTTACAATTCTGCTTAGGTCCACCACCCTTAAAGGGTGTGCTCCTCACCTCTGTCGAACCAACGAGGGTAATACTCCTTCAACAGGAGATTTTTCCAATCTTCAACAGAAGAATGCTCTGCACTTGTTAAACCCAAGCGATGCCCTCAGCGGCTTTTACTCCATGTACTTCCTGGTGCCCAAGATGGACGGCGGTTTCAGACCTATATGGACCTCGGGGTCCTCAACGTGTTCCTCTAACAAAATAAGTTCAACATCTTGACAGCACAGCGTATCCTCCAGTCTAGCCAGGCGACTGGTTCACATCGATCGACCTGTAAGACGTCTACTTTCGTGTGCTGATCCGTCCACAGAAAGTATCTGCGCTTCGCCTTTCAAGGCAACGCGTACGAAGTTTACGTGCTGCTGTTTGGACTCTCGCTGGTGCCCCACACAGTTTCAAAGTGCATGGATGCAGCACTGGCTCCACTCAGGCTGCATTGTATTCGGATCCTGAACTATCTGGACGATTGGCTAGTTTGCACGCGTTCCAAAGCACACGACGAGCCGCAAACAAAACAGGTCATGGATCATGTGACGAAGGCTCTCTATACATCAACAGAAGAGCAACTTCATACCATCTCAGACAACAGTGTTCCTGGGGATAAAACTGAATTCTGTGAACATGCTTGCCTCACTGTCGGAAGACAGGATTCAGTCATTGGAGAACACCTAATTTCCCTATTCAGAAAGGACGCTCTCCTACAGGTCAGAGTATATCAAAGGTTGTTGGGGCTGATGGCAGCCGCCTCAAGAATATTTCCACTAGGGCTGGTGAGAATGTGCTCGCTTCAAGCCTGGGTAAATACTCTCAAGATGCACCTGGTCCACGATCGGTACCAGCTGGTGCGAGAGTCCAGACAATACCAGAAGACTCTGCAGTGGTGGCTCCGTCCTGACAATCTGCTTCTCGGATCTTCCCTTGGATTCCCTCACAGAAGGGAAGTGGTCACTACAGACGCCTCCAGCCTGGGCTGGGGAGCAGTCTGGAATGGGAGAGGAAGGGACATTGGCAGTAAGCGCACATACATGCCCAAGAGCTGGAAGCAGTAACTCTGGCGTTATCTCATTTTCGCCAGAAGTTAGCGCACAAACATTTGCTGGTCCAGACAGACAATGCTACAGTGGTAGCCTACATAAAGCACCAAGGTGGCCTGCGCTCACAGGGCCTTCACCACTCCTGTCCTAGACACACAGAAACATGTGTTCAATCATGGCGGTTCACCTCCCCGACGTGGACAACAAAGCAGCAGACCTCCTATCCAGAAGACCCAGACAGCTTGGAATGGAGACTGCATCCTCAAGTGGTAACACAGATTTGGGAGAGGTTTCATACTGTATGAGTCGACCTCGTTGCCACAGCCCAGTCCACTCATTGCCCCTATGTTCTCCTTGAAGAGAGACGGGGGCCCCCTGGGAGTAGACGTGCTAGCTCACAACTAGCCACAGGGGCTTTTGTATGCATTTCTTCCGCTACCATTATTACCCCTGGCACTAGAGAGGATCAGGGTGGAGAGAGCACAGGTTCTGCTGGTTGCATCCAGATGGCCGAGGCACCCTTGGTTTGAGCTCCTCTCCGACATGTTGTTGGGTCAACCTTGGCAGCTCCTGCTGCACAAGGACCTCCTCAGCCAAGAAGTGGGGAAGAACCCAGAACCCAGCCCAGCTCCAACTAGGGCGCCGAGCATTAGAGCCCAGTATTCATATAAATGGAAAGTTTTCCAAGACTGGTGCATTGCCGAAGGTCACGATCCAGTGACTTGCCCTATTGAGACACTACTAACCTTCTTACAACACCTGTTTGAGGCAGGAAAATCAGCATCCACTTTGAAGGTATACCTGGCAGAAATATCAGTGTGCCATAACAAAATTGACTCGGTGTCCCCTGGGGCACAATTCCTGGCAATGCAGTTTCTGAAAGGGGCTCGGTGGCTTCACCCTCCCATGAAAAGTATGGTTCCCAAGTGGTATCTAGAGCTGGTACTGCAGGTCCTTACGGGTCCCCCATTTAAGCCCATGGCGTCAACAGTACTGCTCCCTGTTTCCTTGAAGCTGGTGTTTTTAATAGCCATTACGTCTGCCAGACAAGTAAATGAGCTTCATGAGCTGTCCATTGACGACACATGTATGGCTTTTACTGGAAATGACTTGAGGGTAACATTAAGAACAAATCCCTTTTTTTTGCCGAAGGTGGTATCTTCATTCCATATTAACCAACCAGTGGTTTTGGAAACTTTCAGGCCTCCCCGAGTCAGAGGAGGACCGTAGACAGCACACTCTTAGCCCGGTTCGGGCTTTGCGCTGTTCCCTGGATAGGACAGCATCCTGGAGACAGTCCAACCAGCTGTTTTTCTGCTATGAGTCCCGCATTAGAGGTCAGGCCCTATCGAAGCAACGTCTAGAACACTGGGTAGCAGATGCTATAAGCTTGGCATATAAACAGATGGACTCCCCTTTGCCGGGGGACATTACGGCCCATTTTACAAGGGGCCATGCAACTTCGTGGGCTTTCTTGCATGAGCTCTGTAATGCTGCTACATGAACAGGTAGTCAGACATATGCGCGTTTTTACTGCCTTGATGTTGCAAACTGAGCAAGACCCTCTCTGGGCTCTAGGGTGTTGCAGACGACATGCCCTTAGGCGTCATGTGGGCTCGGAGGCTATCGCCTTGGGGCTGTACTGTCAGTAATCTGGAGCCACGACAGCTTTGGTACAGCTTCTCATTCTGTAGTGGTTGTCATTCCATTGAAAGGGAATGTAACCCTGGTTCCCTGAAAAATAATGACAACCATTACCCTTTGAGGTCGTGTCCCCAGCTGACCTATGATTTCGAAAAAAAATGGCGATTTTTTTATATATACTCAGTGATTGACGGTCAGAGAGAGCTCTTCCCATTCGGTAATGGTTGTCATTCTTTTTCAGGGAACCAGGCTCATGGTAATAACCTAACTTTTCTTTGCTTGGTCATAAACAGGCTTTCTTTCTTCAGTTGGGAGTATCTTTAACTTTTTAAAATGAGGGCAAAGAAATATTGCAATCTTGTGGTTGGAAGTGATTAGCTTCTCTATTAAATGACTCAAAACACGATCACGTGAGACCAGGTTTTGGCAATTTTGGCATGGGAATAGATTGATCTTACTTGGCTGTTTACAGGCACGCTCACTATTGCATAGGATCTTGTCTTACACACTGTCTTCTCGCCAGAAAATGCGCTGTATATATATATAGATATATATATAATATATATATATATATATATATATATATATATATATATATTATATATGAGATCATCTTCTTCCCACTCTAATAAAGCCAAGTCTCAGGTAGTAATTGTGTGTGCTGTGCTTATTCTTTAAATAATTTACATAAAATATGCAATGCATTTTTTTTTTTAAATAGCATGTTTACAGATAACAGTGAATAAACTAAAATAAAAAAGTGTAGATCGTGTCTCGCTTTGTTTCCATTTGACAACACTATGGTTTAAAGATCGCTCATCTCCAGTACAATTATTAAGAGAAAGTGGATTCGTAACTAAATCGACTACAGTGTTTCCATTGTCTGGTGAAATAAAAAAATATAGAGATAGAAAATTAAATTCTAAATAGTGAAATGTATTATTTTTCTCAATAAAAGTCAGCAAAATTCAGTGATTACCCAGCATATTAACACCCCACCTCTGCTCACGAATGATTGGACAGCTGTCAGATCTTTCACATTCCATTTGGCTACTCACTCGCCTTCAATTCTCATACAAATACCCTGAACGGCCTCTACCTGCTTATGATTGGACAGCTGCGTAAAACTTGGCAGATATTTGACTCTCCTATTGGTTAAATGTACAGTTAGTATCTGCACTTGAAACAGACACAGTTTATGTCCCACCTAGCTAACTTATGATTGGGCTACCGCAGAGACAATGCAGCTATTCAATTGGTTGTTCATATCGCAAAAGCCATTCAGGAAAAAAAATGTCGCGTACGTACAAACACAACATAAGCGAGCAGCTCTGCCAACAGACTGCTGTGGTGTTTTTGTTGGAAAACTTGTTTAAAGCTTTTTACGACCCGCCAAAAATGTGTTCACGACCCATAATTTAAGAACAGCTGTCGGGGACACAATGGCCTGGCTTTGCAGGCATGACTTTGAGGACCACTGATCTAGCTGATCCCTGTTTTGTAAAAGTTCTCGACTCTCAGTGAACTGTTTACAGACAGATTCCATCATTGCAGCTTATTCCAGCAAGTCTCACACTCCTGTATCACTGTATGTGCTAAACTTGCAACGGCTCCAGACTTTTTTAGGTATGTTTCAAGGCTTTTGCACTTGTATGCTTCAGCACTATATTGAGAGAATGAGCAGTGCATGAGATCCAGTGGTAATTCTGAAGGGCTGCTTTGATGTTTGTGCCCTGGCCACTCACAAACACTATTTTTCCACAAGAGGTCAGTCGGAATATCAAATTTCTGCAGTTCTCTGTTAAATTGTTCTTTAAGGTTTTCAGCTGTTTTGGGAAGACTTGCGTCGAATGCAGCTGTAGCTATGACTCGTGCATTTAACTTCCATTCGTCATCTACATAGTGGCAGGTACAGTGTATTTCCTTTTGTTATACTCATCAGTCCACATATCCATTGTAATGGCTACACCATTTTCTAAAACCTTGTTTACGTCTCTAGACAGTTTTTCTTTCTCTGATTTGACTGTTTGTTTAGCTCTATCACAGATAGTCTGTCTGTTTGGCATACAGATCCATAGCATGCTCCGATATTGAGAAGATTCTGGGCAACATGCTTGAATCCCTCCCATGACACAATATCAAAAGTGCAAAGGTCCATACAGCACAGATCTGCACACTTGTCTACCAACTGAGACTTAACACTCTGTGACAAAGTGCCCGCCCCTATGTGTATTTTCTGTATATGTTGCGTGTGGTGTGTTAAATGTTGGTGTATAGGCATTGGTACACGGGATATAAATGGGTCTGTGTTTCACATGTGTTTAAAAATGTATAATTGTATTTAGACATGGGATTGTACATCACTTCACATGCATTTAAAGTAGTTAATATGTGAGTACGAGGTTGCACATAATTAATTCACGTGCTGGGATTCAAGTGAATAATTAATTGGTAATTGAATCCCAGCACAACAGTATATATGATGCACGTTTTACTCACTCTGGGTTGTTGGGTGTTCGGTGAGTAGGGAACGGGAGAGAGAGGAGGAGAAACCAAGTTAGTTATATATCACTTGCTATTACGTGCTGGTGGGACCATCACGGTACTTGTTTATTTAAACTCACCGTGTTTGTTAGTGTGTATCTGCTCACCGTTTGTTAAGTGTTAGTCTGTTTTTGTTTGTCTTTTTGTTTTGGTGTAAAGTGCCGTGTCCTGTCTTCTGTTTGTTTAAACCTTTTTGTTTAACCGGCGCAAGCAAGCGTCTTCTTCATTTCACCTCATCTGTCCTGTCTCTGTGTATTTATTTCCTGCTTCTGACGTCTCCACTCATCTGTCTTTGTGACACACTCGCAGGAACATTTGTTGAATCTGCCATTAGGTATGATGTTATAGGCTTCAATTTTGATTGCCCTGCCACTACTGTTAGAGGTGAACTGGCTAATTTGATTCCTTGACCTCCACAAACATGCCGAAACATATTAAGTTTTATATTATCATACTTGTAAAAGGGCATCAGACTACAAGCACATCAGAAAACCTTTGTACTCATCTTTTTCCGCATTGAAGACCCAAACTTGAGATTTATGCATTTCTTTCTGTCTAGTTTTAAGTTCTCCAGAGCGCAACATTTTACAAATGTTTTTCATTTCAGAAGCAATTATTTTAGTAAGGAAACACACCCAACACTACCCGAAGTTTATTTCAATTTATCTAACCCAAACCCACCCGACCTGCGGGTTGATCCGCGCATCACTACTACCCGTGACGTATTAAAGTCATTTTCTTGGCTGTAACTTAGTTTCATCCCTGCAGTGGTAACTTTGTTAAATCTATTTGTTTCAAACTAATTTTGTATGCATGTCCTGCATCTCCTTTTACTATATAATCACTGTGCTTACCCCTGATGTACAGTGGAACCTCGGAGTTCCCAACATCTTGGGAATGGAGGTTGTTTGTAAGTCTGAAATGTCCATAACTCTGAAAATTAGTTTTAATTGTTTTAATAAATGTGTGCACCTGCCACCTACACCCTCAATCTGGAGAATAATACCAGGAAACAGAACAGTATTGCAATACTCATATTGTTATGGTTCTAAGGTTTTTACAACAGTACTATAAATGGAAAAAGAATACATTTCAGTTACCACTGAAATCGTAACAAGCAAAAACACAGATGCAAATGTCCAGGAAAACCTTGGTAAACGTAGTGCTTGTTTTTAAACAAAATGCATTTTTTCAGTCATTCAGCCTCATGTGACATGAGCAAGAAACTGTGCTTCATTTAAAACTGCCTCACTTTTCTAGATACATTTGTTGGTACAGGAATTTTGCCTTCTCCGTAAACAACACATCGCCTATAGGAGTGCTTATCTGGCTGCATTGCATGCATGGCTGAGTGATTGCATACTTCAGGTTGAAAGTAGGGCATTCATTAGACTGGTCAGTTGGTGTTTGTAGCTCTGTATTATCATTTTCTTCTGACCTGCTGGTTTGATCTGTATTTGTTTTCTTTCATCTGTCTGTCACCGGTGTAGCTGCCACTTTAACTTTGTTTGTATGTAGAAAAAATGAAATAAAATAGACAATACTACAGGTAGAGTTGCAGCTGTTTTAAGGTCAAATTTATAAAGGTACTTCTTCCAAAGTTGCAATGTTCTATTGTTTTACTAAAGATCAATCAAAATGTTAATGTTACATAGTTGTTATAATAAAAGATTCTGCAGGTCAAGCCTTTATTTTATTTCAAGAGTCTGTCGCTTAGAGTCCCAGTGAAATTATTTGGTTTGGTACTATGTTTCTTTTTATTTATTTTTCTGGGCAGTGTTAAATAATATTTCCAGATTTCTTTCTATTTTTATGGATATTCTGGAAATGTTTTGGTAAAATAAATGTGTAGTACATTCCATGCATCAATTCTACAACAGAGTGAGGCTACAGCACATACAAACAGGTGAGCGATTAATAGCACATAGAGCCCTGCATGTATAAAAGGTGTTCATGTGTAAGTGATATCCTATTTATTCTGTATTCCTTGCAAGGATCCTAACACTGCTGTTGAGTTTTGATAGCAAAGTGAGTTGGGATCAATTTTAGCAGCAATGTCTTTAAAAGTGTTGCCAGCAGTAAATGGGAGCTTTTCTTTGGCAAGGTAAGCAAGAGAAAGGTTGTTTCAAAGTCTATGTTGTCCTTGCTGAGAAAACCTGACATCAGTTTAACTTGCCCTGACCTGCCTTATTTTGCCTTCTTTATATAAAAAAGGTCTTAATTATGTGTATTCTTCTTGAGAAGAAGAAGATGAAGAAGAAAATGAAGATAGAGAAAAAGAAAAAGAAGAATACTGACTTTGATAGTAACTTTTAAAACCTAACTTTGATTTTATGAAAACCTGTTATCTTCTGCCCAGTTGCCGTTGAACGTGTGCTAAACATCCCTTAATCTCTGATATTTAAAGTATAGCAATGAATTTATTTAAAGGTACAGGGTAATTATCTGGGAGTTTCTTGATTGCGGCTATCATAATAGCAATTTTACAGTAATCTGATTATCTGAACTGGTCACTCCATTGCTTCTAATTAGTTTGAATAATAGACACTCTTTTCACACCAATAGTGTTAGCCCATGAACATTAATACACTATTATTCGTAGTAGTTTTCCACCTTGCCCAGCCACCCCAGCTGCCCCCAGCAATGCTAATGTGCAGTAAACAGGGTTGAAGAGCTTTGTATTCACAATATAGCTCTTTTAACCTCATGTAACCCCCTCTGCATACAACACAGCTCTCCCCTATAAACAATGCCAGGGTGCTTGTGTACAATAAATAACTCCAATAAATGGAGATAATGTCTACCTAAAATTAGGTTTCATAATAGGGATATAAATATTACTGTCATGTTCAATCCATAGTTATGAGCTAGCCCTGAAGTTCAGCACCAGCGAGGAGCCCATACCGACTACTTAAATACAGTCCTTTTGATTCTTGTCTACTGGATGAGCAGGATTGAGAAACTCACAGTGCTCCTCTCTCATGAATGAGCAGTAACACTTTGTTGAAAGGGGCTGAGATGTTGTATTTAAACTCACAGTGCTCCTCTCTCATGAATGAGCAGTAACACTTTGTTGAAGGGGGCTGAGATGTTGTATTTAAACTCACAGTGCTCCTCTCTCATGAATGAGCAGTAACACTTTGTTGAAGGGGGTTGAGATGTTGTATTTAAACTCAAGGTGCTCCTCTCTCATGAATGAGCAGTAACACTGTTTTGAAGGGGTCTGAGATGTTGTATTTAAACTCACAGTGCTCCTCATGAATGAGCAGGGTTGCAGTTCACTGCCATTTGTTGCAATATAAGTAAGCATGCATCTCTGCTCTAATTTTACAATACAAATTATTTTACTAAATATTGATTGCAAAATATTGTAGAAAAATTATTTAAATTTTCTTTAAATAATTAACAGTGGAAGGTTTCACTGCCTGGTCAACTAACAGAAAATAGCCACACCTATTTATGTTTATGAAATATATAATAACATTTTATTAGTGCTATATTATTCCTTAGAGTTTTCTAGTGTAATAGTGTGCAAAGTGATGAATGTCATCTTTGTGTTGTATCTGAACTGGTTCCACTGGCATGGCAATGGAGGCACATCGAAACGACGTGTGACCAATCATCTCTCTGCAGCCCTCAGGATTCCTTCACATTACTGGGAATATCCATGTGCACAAATTATATTAATTGTTCACATACCTTTATATGCAGCATATATGATCTTTCTTTGGCAACCCCATATCATGACAGCACTGCAAATAGTAAACACAAATATGACAATTTCCTATAAAAGGAAAATCATCATCATTAAAATCATCTGCTTATTTCCTAATCCCAAGAGTGCTTAACCAACAAGTGAGCACCTTTCATGGAGGTACTGTCTGGACAGCTAACTCTGACTTGAAGCCACTTTTGGTTGTACTTTTGGTTGTACTAGTGGCTATAAAAAAAAGAATTCTCCAACACAGTGGCTTCTCAGCTGATAAGCATGCCATTGATTATGGGGACGCTGTTTGTTCTGTGGAACCACATTGCTTTGAACAAGATAAGTATTTCAATAGTTTTGCAGGTATATTTCGATTCTGTCCTGATTAGCACAACGCTTTAATTTTTAAGTGGTTCAATTGATTGAGTTCAGGCCTCAAATCGAAACTCCCACTGGCTTTATCTGTACAGGGGAGCCCTGCTGGTGAATCGAACATTAACCTGAGTCCATTCATCTGTACTATACCTGGCATCTGCAAACAGAAAATATTTTACAGTATCTTATAGGCTTAACACATTCAATTTTCAATAGTTTAACAAACTATTCTTTTTTCTATATATTTGTTACAGAAAATCTATGTTGGTAGTATATTGGTAGTTGCAAGTAATAATATTATTATAATTTATGTCAAAACCTATTGTTCTAGTTTGATGGATGACCTTTGATCTTAGTCTTGACCTTTTTTACCTTGTTTGTGAATATATGCATAGATGAATATCTAATGAGGGGCCCCATTTTTTATTGTGTGTGTGTGTGTATATATATATATATATATATATATATATATATATATATATATATATATATATATATATATATATATATATATATAGTGAAACAATTGCGCAACTCTTACGGTTCGCTGCCCCTTTAAATCAGGACCCAGGACACAGAAATGGAAGTTCCAGCGCTGACATGCTATTTTTAATATCACACAAAAACAAAATAAACAAAACAAACACCTGGCTCTTTCTTGAGCACTAATTATTACACCCAGGAACCTAACTCACTCAGGACAGTTAAGCTGTTTACCTGTAACACACCTTGAAAAAAACTACGATTGGGCACACCTACGATCATCCTCCTCACACACCAGCCCCTGAACAGACTGGCTGCCTTCTTTAAATACCCTGCACCTGGTTCTAATTTACAATATACACCAGGTGCAGGGGATAACTAATAATTAACCAATAAACCCATTACACCCAAATATGCATTCTCATATGTTTCTGGGCAGGGAAACTTAACCCCATTCACTGCCCTGTTACACCTGCTGTGTTACTACATATATATATATATATATATACACACACAGTGCCTTGCAAAAGTATTCAGACCCCTGACCAATTCTCTCATATTACTGAATTACAAATGCTACAGCAGGTGAAGAAGCCGGATGTGGAGGTCCTGGGCTGGCGTGGTTACACGTGGTCTGCGGTTGTGAGGCCGGTTGGACGTACTGCCAAATTCTCTAAAATGATGTCGGAGGCGGCTTATGGTAGATAAATGAACATTCAGTTCTCTGGCAACAGCTCTGGTGGGCATTCCTGTAGTCAGCATGCCAATTGCATATATATATATATATATATATATATATATATATATATATATATATATATATATATATATATATATATATATATATATATATATACACACACTGCACAAAAATATAAATGCAACATGTAAAGTGTTGGTGTCACATTTCATGAGCTGAAAAAAAAGATCCCAAAAAGCTTATATAGAGTGCCTTGCAAAAGTATTCAGACCCCTGACCAATTCTCTCATATTAGTGAATTACAAATGGAACATTTAAATTTAGTTCAGTTCGATATTTTATTTTAAAACACGTCAACTCAAAATCAATTATTGTAAGGTGACATTGGTTTTATGTTGGGAAATATTTTTAAAAATAAAAAACTGAAATGTCTTGCTTGCATAAGTATTTAACACCCACACATTAATATTTTGTAGAGCCACCTTTCGCTGCAATAACAGCTTTAAGTCTTTTGGGGTAAGTATGTACCAGCATTGCACACAGTGTCGGAGTGATTTTGGCCCATTCTTCTTGGCAGATTTGCTCCAGGTTGTTCAGGTTGGTTGGACGACGCTTGGGGACCGCAATTTTCAAATAGTGCCACAGATTCTCAATGGGATTGAGATCAGGACTTTGACTTGGCCACTGTAGGACATTCACCTTTTTGTTCATGAGCCACTCCAATGTTGCTTTGGCCTTGTGCTTGGGATCATTGTCCTGCTGAAAGGTGAATTTCCGCCCAAGCTTCAGTTTTTTAGCAGACTGAAGCAGATTCTCTTGCAGTATTTTCCTGTATTTTGCTCCATCCATTCTTCCTTCAATTGTAACAAGATGCCCAGTCCCTGCTGATGAGAAGCATCCCCACAGCATGATGCTGTCATCACCATACTTCATTGTAGGGATGGTGCGTCTTGAGGCCTGGGCAGTGTTAGGTTTGCGTCACACATAGCGCTTTGAGTTTTGGCCAAAAAGTTCTATCTTGGTCTCATCTGACCCCCAAAACTTTTCCCACATCGCAGCTGGGTCACTCTCATGCTTTCTGGCAAATTCCAGACGTGCTTTCAGATGGTACTTTTTGAGTAACGGCTTCTTTCTTGCCACCCTCCCTTACAGGTCAGTGTTATGCATAGCTCTTGATATGGTTGACTGGTGCACCATTACTCCACTCCCAGCCACTGAACTCTGTAGCTCCTTCAAAGTGATTGTTGGCCTCTCCGTGGCTTCTCTCACAAGTCTCCTTCTTGTTTGAGCACTGAGTTTTGAGGGACTGCCTTTTCTTGGCAGTGCCTGGGTGGTGTGATGCAGCTTCCACTTCCTGATTATTGATCCAACTGTGCTCACTGGGATAGCCAAACACTTGGATATTATTTTGTACCCTTTCCATAATCTATGCATTTGTATTACTTTAACTCTAACTTCTGTAGAATGCTCTTTGGTCTTCATTTTCCTTCAGATTCACAGCTTTACCAATGATCCTTCAACAGTGGGGTTTTTATCCAGAAAATGTGACAGCAACTTTAATGGTTCACAGGTGGAGGCCAATGGTAAGGTAATTGTGTCCTCGTTAGGGCAATTTCTTTCATCAGTGCAAACTGGGAGCTTCCACAGCACAGGGGTTGAATACTTATGCAAGCAAGATATTTCAGTTTTTTATTTTTCTTAAAAATATTTCCCAACATAAAACCAATGTCACCTTACAATAACTGATTCTGAGTTTCAGTGTTTAAAAATAAAATATCAAACAGAACGAAATTTAAATGTACCTTTTGTAATTCGGTAATATGAAAGAATTGGTCAGGGGTCTGAATAATTTTGCAAGGCACTGTATATATATATATATATATATATATATATATATATATATATATATATATATATATATATATATATACACTTATGAGTATTGAATATAGATAGATATTTGTTTTTTTATAAGACATATATGCGCACTGCTTACTGAATCGAGCCATATATAGTAAAGAAACACAAAAGGTTGATTGCAACAATTTTAGTACAAAGCTGTGTACTAAGTTGCAGACTAGCTAATATCTCAGGACCTGCGTACTAACTTAGTACCAATTGCAATGAAAAAAAGATGGGGAACAAAGTTAGGGACTAGCTACTCCCCAGCTTTAGTTTCTTTATTTTATTTTTTTTAAGAAACCTAACTTAATTATTATCGTTTTTTTTTTTTTTTTAATTAAATGTTTTGAACTTGAGAAACTTATGCAGGGAAATAAATACGCACGAAAGTAAATACTAAAGGTGAATTGTATAAAAGTATTTTCCCATTTTTCCACTGCATTGCTGTTGGCAACCGGTAAGCTGTCAGCATTTCCGCTGACAGAATTGACACTGATAACATTGAGGACTATACTGAGCTGCATAGTTTGTTGCAATTGGTATTACCTTGTGTGCTGGTTTAGTATCATTCTCCATAGTAAGCACATGATCATCTCCAGTTAGTATGCTCCATTTTAGTTTGTTGCAATTGACCCAAGGTTTTTTTGTATTTTAAAACATTAGTTCGCTCCCTCCAGTTACTGCTTTACTTAATAGTTCATACCACCTCAACAGTGTCTTGGGCTTAAATGGTTACCAACAGGAAGGAAGGCCCTGAAGGAGTGTGGAGAACTTTACTCACGTGGTAAAAAAAAAAAAAAAAACAAGTAACATGAACTGAAAGCATGGCATGCAAACAGATTCATTTGACCTTGTTTAGTACCACACATGTTTGTTTTCAAACTGCACATGTGAGACCTCTATAGTGAAAAGATGTGCATGGAGATGAATATTTGTAGAATTAATTTGTTGGCTATAATCAATTTAATTATCCTCATGGTATTTTTAAAGCTTTGTAACATCAATGTTTTGTTTTCTTTTTAGAGGGAAAAATGTGTTCATGGTTTTAATTATTTAAATATTCTCTAGTAAAAATAAACTCCTGAGTTGCAATTTATTCCCTAGATATATTAAATGAACACAATCATCCTTGAACACATCTTACACAATAAACAACGATTTAAAAAATACAATAATCAATCACACCTAGAACTGGGGTTAAACCCACCAATGTGGTAAAGCGGATATATAAAAAATGATACAAAACAGATATCAATAAAAAATGTTTTGTGCCTTTAACTGAAAGATGGGGGACAATTTTGTAATATTCTAAGTTTGAAATTCTGTATATTTCTTTCACAGCAAACTTTCGAAAATATAAAGATCCCATTTATTCAACATTTAAAAGATGACCATGAAACATACCATTATTAGGGTGCTTTTCTCTCTCACTTGACTGAACCTGCTCAGTGTTAGATAAAAAAAGCTCCTGATCTTCACCCAGTTCTGTTTTTTGTACCTTTTTTAAGTGTCAGCTAGCATGATCCTGTGCTGGCACTCGATCATGCTAGTAGTGTCACATTTCAGCCAAATCAAGATGAGCACAGAGGGCTGGATTCACTATTGAATTATAGGAGGATTGCAGGACTCCAGCTGCAAAATTGTGTCCACTGGTCATGCTGTCAAGGACTGTAGTGACAAGCTCCACCAGCAGGGGTTCCACTGTGGCTTATCTGAATGCCCCAACCACTATCCTGGAGAGTCTGTGTGCAAAAGCCGGGCCCTTAATGAAGGCTTTGAAACGTTGTGTTTGTATACCATTAGCCTGTATCTCATCCCACCTGAATACATCAAGCTTTTATTGTTTCATGAAACCCTGTGGCCCTATTCACTCCATTAACCATATTATCCAGAGGCTCCCTCCCCTCCAGACACATGCACCCCCTGACAAGCCCGCAGCACCAACCCTGATCGGATTAAGCCAACCTCATGAAAAACAAATAAACAGGAGACTGCTAAAGGATGCCATTCAGTCAGGCTTCGCTTGTGCCTGTTGACGCAGTGCCGTGCCTTGAGATAACAGGTCTTGCTCTGCTGGCACATTGTGTCACACAGCCTTCAAATTCAGACCTCTGCAGAGTTGTCCCACTGCGCTACATCACTGTGCTACATCGTTGCTGGGGTGTTAGGCCTCTGCAGAGTGGTCCTGCTGCCCTCCATCACTGTGCTCCATCACTGTGCTCCATCACTCTGCTACATCGCTGCAGGGGCATGTTCAACCAGCAGGAGGAAGGGTCCACACACCATTGCAAGCTGCTGCATTCAATAAGGACAGCTTCACAAAGGATTGACTTCTACACAGTAAAACCACTCCTAAAAGTAACCTGAACTAAACAGTCATCTTCTCTTACCAGCCAGCAGACCTGGAAGGTCTTAGAGCTGAGCTACATGTATCATTGGTTCGGTCTACTGTTGCTAGTACTACACTCTGCTAACTGCTTCTTAAGAAACTAAAGCTATGCATTTGCTGCCACAAACCCAGTCGTAAAGACTGTTCTCAGTGAGCAAAAAGAAGTATTTTCTTCCTTTGTTCATTCATGTCTCAGTGATATTGGTTTGTAAATTACAGGATAGCAGGGCTCAAAACGAGAAGACTTCATAGACAGGGTTAACATTGTAAACTTCTGAAAAGCTGAAATTAAGACTTCTTCGACTCTAAATCTAAGTACTTAATATTTAAATCATAATAATCTAATATATATATATATATATATATATATATATATATATATATAGATATATTATATATATATATATATAGTATATATATATATATATATATATCCTATGTATGTTATTTATTCTTTATATACATAAAGAAGAACATGGTACTTAACAAGAATGCATCTCAGTTCAACATGAGAATGGCAGAATTGGCCAGTGGACCATATACAGTAAGTATCAAGCAGATAAACATTTCAGCTTGTGTCTTGGTTGTAAAGTATAGAAGCAGGTGGAGCTAAAAGATCACTTTATGATGATTCTCCAGGAAAAGAAGTAAAAAAAAAAAAAAAAAAAAAAAAACTAGCAAACTAAGGCAGGCAAGCCAGAAGGCAGCCAGTTAAAATTATCACTATTAAGCCACTTTCACACTGGCATGATCTACCCAGGTCAGAACCTACCCGGTTCAGGACCCGCTGTCATGCAGGCCGGGAACACCATTTCACACTGCTTTTGATAAAGCAGGCTGACGCAAGTAAACAATATGCGTATCAATACCCCGGAAGCAGCTGTTACAGACATTTCTATTCAAACTTCTCTGGATTGAACCGTCGGCCCAAATGTTGACTGGAGCAAATGTTTTTCATCCCAGCTGCAATCTGGCTCATGGTGAGTCTCAAGCAACAACAATATGGCTGTAGGAACAATTCAATAATTGATAATTTATAGTTTATCTGTGTTGCTTAGTTCTATTATTGAAAATATTTAATAGACATGTTACAAGATCGAGGATTTACTATGAACACACATACACTCACGAGACACAAGGAATGTTTAATCAATAGTAGTATTTTATTAAGTACACTAATATTTAACAGAAATCAGAAAAGTCAGAAAGTAAATCTCTTAGGGCCCGATATTCGAAAGGTTTACGCACCGCACAGAGGGGTATGTGCGTCGCAAATGGCCGTTGTGCCGAAATTGTGCCAAGTTGCCGTATTTGAAACGTCCTTTTGCGCATCACAATCCATTCTGCACTTTGCAGAAATAAAATGTATGCATTGTGCAATATGGGGGAAGTGGCCAAAAATATGCGTGATCCTGGTATATTCAAAGGTATGCACCAAGCACAAAACCAGGTTTGTGACGTGCAGAATAAGGATTGTAAAAGGAGTGGATTAACTCCGTGCACACTACCATTCCAGCACTGACTACAAACAGGCAACAATGGGAAACGTGGGTAGCATGCAGCGTGTCCGTCGACATGTGGATGTGAAAAATGCAAGGCACAACCAGCAAAAGCAACCCCGACATAGGCGAAGATATGCTGAAAGGGTGTATCTGCCGCAGCACACATATGAGGAGCTCAGCAATGATAAAATCGTATCCAGGTATCATCTCGACTCATCTATGCCACATGCTGCATGATGACCTGGCCAGAACAAACCTGCGCAGTCATGCCTTGTCTGAGCAATTGGTAGTGTCTGTCTTTATGTGTTTTATGGCTACCGGGACCTTCCAGAAGGTAGCAGGTGATATAGTGGGGATCAACCAGTCAGCCGTGTCCCGTCACCTCAACCGGTTCACAACCGCATTGCTGCAACGTGCTGAGGAACATAAATTCCCCAGTACCAGAGCAAACAGTGAGGATTTAATGCAGGGTTTTTATGAGGTCGTGCACCTGCCGCTCGTGGTAGGTGCAATTGACTGTACCCATATTGCTATCCGGGCACCTGTTCCAGTTGTCCTGTTCTATCAGGATTCCAGTTGTATTCGGAATAGTGGGAAATTTGAATAGCTATTCCATGCCATTTAAAAAGGGTATTCCGAAAGAATCCGTCCGTATTCTGGATACCAGTATTCCGAAAACGTGATAACGAATACCCACTTAGTATTAGGATAATATTGGAATACTAGCCCTTCTAGACACCTTATTCAGAAAACCAGTTTTTTTTTTTTTTTTTCTAGACACATGAGTCGTCGTTTTATAATCTACAATATATAAGACGACAAAAACTGTGCACAAATAGATTAGTACTTGTATGACCCAAACTGGTTGCCGACTATGCAATATCTTCCTATTTTTTCTTATGTTATTATATAGTATATATATATATATATATATATGGATATATATAAAACATATTAAAAAAAAAAAAGAAAAAAATGAAAATGCTTTGCATAGACAGAGATTGAACCTGGTACCTCCAGTACAGCAGCTACAGCGCAGATCCGCTATACATGAGAACCACGACCCCTAAGAGTGTATTAATATTGTTGTGTTGCGTCACCTACCAGTCCTGACCCCTACCCGATGCATGCTGTAGCATTGGCTATATAATTTATTTATTTTATTATACTTTTAGTCAAATTGAGATTAAAACCTCTTTTACGAGTGAGACCTAGCCAAGCAGGTAGCAGCAAGTCAATCGGACAACAAGAACAAGTACACAATAAAATACATTTAAGACACAGGCAAATCACATTAAAAACAATAATCGAAATACACAAAAGTAGCCAACTATTTAAAACAATTACAACTCTCAGTCACGAAATCATGCAGTTTAATCTTAAATTGCAATAAAGATATCTGGGTCTGCAGCTTTAGTTTGGGCTGGAACTAATTCCAGGACCATGGGGCATAATAAGCAAAGGATTATTTACCAGCCTCAGTATGAACATTTGGGATTTTAAAATGCAAAAAAGAGTGAGATCTGAGGCTATGGTTACTATGGGAAGCTATAAGGTATTCAGTTAAATAAGCATAGTCATATAATTTACATTGAATAGCCTTATATACCAGAATATACCAGTGCTTCAACCTGCGTAAAGCCAAGTCCAGAAGTCCAGCCTATACTATACAATGATGAGTATTAAATCTTGTATTTTTATTGTACCTCAATACTGCATGATATAGCGAGTCCCATTTATCTAAAGTTGATGGTAATGCAAACCTGTTTACTGCATCACCATAGTCAATTTGCTGCAAAAACATACAAGCAATAAGCCTCTTTTTTTGTTTCCATAACATATATAACATGTGCATATCATAGTGACGTTTATAGAGTATTCCCATGCCCAACAGACGAGTGTGGAAACATGCACTCACCTCTGTCCAGCACACTGCCTTCCTTCTGTTCCTTTAATACGATCCTATTGGCATATGGTAATGCATATTCATCTGAATATATCAATATCCGTGCGATAATTGCGATGTGCTATTTCCAATAACTGCACATCGCTAGTTCCAATAACTGTGCACCGCTGGCTCAAATAGTGGGGGTACAATAGTACAAAAGTACAATAGTACAGAACCCCAACCCCCATCCACACACACCGGATGGGCGGATCAGTTATGTGTTTTATCACTAAATTGATATGATGGACAGCGGTAGTGTGTTTACATATACAGTTATATGTGTTCTTCACTGCTCCACAGGCATATCTGCATCCAACGTGTACCATCAAAGTATGGGAATGTAGATTGAGAGAAGGATGAAGAGGGGAGGGGGGTCCTGCCTCTTATCTTTGCTGTGTGTTTCCACACATCTGTAAATTAATTATATAGATATGTCATACACCCATCTTGTGGCCCATTGCTTTATTTGGCTATTCCATAAGTTAGCTGAGGTGGGACAAACAGTTCTGTTAACTGTAATTTCTGGCCGTTTTTATGCAGCTGCATGTCCAGTCTGCTGAATGTCGATGTTGCTAATTGTACAGAGACTGTTAATTTATTGAGAAATCATAGTAGGCTACAATTAACATTTTAGGAGCGTATTTAGAATTAATTATTATTCATACCCAAAAAAATGGCACAACAAAAAAAATCCATTCCGGTGACACTCAAAACCTTACAAACTGGGCTTAATCATGATGTTCAAATGGGTGAGTAGAATAAATAACATAATGCATTTCTGTGTATTGTGTATATAACAATGCTTGATTGATGTTTACCTTGCAGGTGAATGACCTCAGAGAGTGTGCTACCACAGTAGACTTTGTCATGGCACGACTTATACAAAAACAAAAAAAAAAAATCATTCAGAAAAAAAGACAGTATCCAAAGCATTTTTTTTTATATTTTACTTCAAAGACATACAGCTATGTCAGATCAGCTGGCCTTTAAAGAAACCTATATAGTATTTCCTTGTGATACAATACTGTCCATATTAAAACAGTGGCGTTATCAGTACATTAATTTGAAAACTCTGCGCTGAGCTATGGAGCCAATTGTGTATTTGAATGGTCCGTATGCATGGGTGTACGATATATTGTGTGGTCTCGTCTGCTGTCATATCGGTACATACTGTGGCAACACCAATGATAACAACTTGTCGGGGTAATGCCGTTACTAATGGTTACTGTCCATCATTCTGCATTCTCACTTGGCTGTTGTGTGCAGTTGCTATATTGGTAGTGAATGCACAGACGGTTTTGCGAGGTGCAAACAGATTTGCCAATTGCTCAAAAAACTGCTATATTCCAATGTCTCACAACTGCTTTGTGCCGTTTTGGAATATCTCTCATTTTGTGCCAAAGCACTATTTTTTTGTGAGGCAAAAATTTAGCGAGGGGATTCCGCAAAGATCGAAGATCGGGCCCTTAGTCTCTTAGCACAAAATACAAGTCAAAAACTCTCACTCTGTCTACCATGTAGCTAGCATGGCCATTGAAATATGACATTGCCTATATCCTCACACACAAAGCAGCAGCTATCACAGCCCAAGCAGGCTATGACATAACTAGTAGCTTGCTAACACATACATGCCTACACACACACACACACACAGCCTAAAGTGAAATGTTGCAGACAATCTTAGAAAACATCTCATTAAGCTTATTAATGATATATAGATTAAGGATATAGAAAGGCTACTTTTTAAAGAAGTTCTTCATACAATAGAGGTAGATTACATATAGTTACTTCATCAAGTTTTACTAAAAGTTATTTCACACAAAAATTGTGCAAAGTAAATAATTAACAGTTCAATTCCATGTGAATGTGTTACAATTAATTAACTTAGTTCCATGAAAAGAAAATGCAACTGGAATTACACTCAATGATTCCTTGAAGCTTAGACTTTTGGTCCACTGTTTTGGAAACTCAATTTGCTGAAGTGTCCAGTACAAAAAGCTCTCCTCTCAGCACCTTGTTTAGCATTCGACGTGGAGTGCCAAATGTTTCATTTTGCTTAAATACTTATAGTCATTTCACTCTGCTGAGTAGCACGTTTTTAACTTCCAGATCTTTGATTTGTGTCTTTTGCCTGCTTATTTCATCCAACATCTTGTTGCTGCAATTGGGATTATTGACATGTATATTTTATGTCTTCCTTGCACCAAATCATTTGTGTTTTCACTGTCCTTTCAGCCTCACTCAGTCCAGATACCCCCCCCCCCCCAGCCATGGTCATCTTCAGTTCAGTATTCCTGCCAGGAAAAGTGGTCCTTTTTCTCAAGACACAGCAGTTTGCCCTTTTCTTAAGACATAGCAGTTTGCCCTGTTTCTCAAGACACAGCAGTTTTGTAATTTGTAATACACATTCAGTTATTAATAACATATTCAGGGAATATGTACTACATGGCTAAACTTTCATGCAGACGTGGCTGTTATTGTGTTTGGCTCACAAACAGCCGTCAAGCATTTTATCTCGCTCAACCTGGGTCAAAGCTTGTCAGCCCTCATCCTGAGGTGAGTCACTGGGACCCGGGTTAACCCAGCTACGTGGTCTCACACTATGTAGGATTGTGACCCAGTTATCCAGGACCCAGATCACAGAGGTCTTTAGATATTTGAAGAGTGCATTGAAGAGATTTACATCAGCCTGGTTGGGTGTGGCTCATTTTAGACACATTTCAACAAGCTAGTAATACAAACTGTGTGGATTCTCCTCTCAGGGTGGCCATCAAACAGTTTAACTGACTATTTTAGAAAGCATAACCTTTCACAAAGAAGTCAAGTAAGTGCATTGCAATTTGTACTATAAAAAGAGAGTTTCCTCCCCCTTAGTTACTAATAGAATTGCTGGCAGGTTATACCCTAAGGCTTGTCTTTCACTCTTTGAGATAAGCAACGCCCCAATGACACTGGAAGAAGAACCGCATCACACTGAAACTGCTCAGTCACAAAATGATTGTTGGGGAATCATTTTCTAACAGACTGATTTCTGGGAAGACAGTTTATTTATATGAAGGCTGTGTTTCCATAAATAATTACTATTAGTGAAATTGAAAGCATTTTTACAAAACCATTTGCGGCCTTGCTCCTAACAAATGGCTTCACTCTATTAGAGCACTAAGATGGCAAGTTCAAGCTAATTAGCTGGCAGAGAAGGTCCAGGTATTATACTGATTTCTCATTGAAAGCATGAATAAATAAATAAAGGATGCAGCCAACTGTTGACAAAATGTTAATCTCCTGCCTGTGGGTCCTTCTATCATCAAAGTAGTTTTGATGCATACTGTTTGAAGAGGACTTCTTTGATTAGATTATTTATGCTTCTGATTGATCCTTTGGACACTCCACTGCTTCAGAGGCACTTTTATTTCCGTCTGCAGGTCTTTATATGTTTGTATTGACTGCACTGCAGGCATCCTTATACATCAATCACAGCACTGTAATTACTGGATTGTGTCCAGTACTTTCAATCTATAGTAATAGCAAGTTAGGGAAATGTGTGGTTAGGTAGTTTACCAATGGATTATACAATAGGAACTACTTTTAATCTGACATTTTTATGTGTTTGTTTTACAGTGAGAACTGGGTAACTCAATGAAACAGAGATCTCTTTTTCAAAAAAAGTGGGAACAAAACAAACACCGCACAAGGACTAGTCACATCAGCGTTACAGAATCACCTGTATTTATTTTTTTAAACCAACTTCTGTGTTCCCCATTTATAACTCTGCAGTTGGGAGCCTTATGCATTAGAGTGTTGATTTTGAGTTCCTTATAATGAGAACACAAGTGGTAGTGCAATGACATATTCCGCAGTACAAAAGGCCCACCTGATAAAGAGGGAGCGCTGTGTTACAAAATTATTTAAAAATATATACTTTAGTGAGGTCCTGGGACAAGATGCAATAAGTGACTGGTTAACCAAATATTACAAATTCCTAAAGTTATTACAGAATCACACCTGTGTTTGTGCCTGTCTGTCTCTCTAACACGACCATGCGACTGTAGGTCAAGGTGAAAGTCACTCATTGATTCTGAGGGCTGGATTTCTGGCAGATATTCATGCACTCTGACGGCTGCCTCCTCCACATGTTGAGCAAGAACAAGTGACACCACTTGACCTCAGTTTCATTAATCATTAATCAACCCATTTAGCAGGGGGGCACAGAAAAAGAAGAATACATTCTTAATAATATTGAATAAATATTGACCCTAGACATTTCACTGCAGGGACTCTCCTGAACTATCCCTCAACAGGAACCTCGCTTCTATCTTTACTTATTCTGTTTCTTGGTTCTGGACCAGAATGAGGTACTTTGAATTCAATACACAACGACAAATCAGATCAAGGTTAGAACTGAAGGACTTTACATGAATGGTCAGAACTGAAGTACAGTACTGTTATGTGATTTTTCTTTTTGTCACCAGCATATATGCAGGGAGTTGACCATAGTTTGTTTGTTGACAAGGAATATCTTACAGTGTCATAGCTTTATATGGCATTCAGTGGAATTCATTGGCATTCAGTGCCACCCTTAATAGACATATTCACTATTTATTTTTTATAGTGTGTCTGAAGACCACAATACCCAATAATCACCAAACAGACTTCATTAAGTTTCATGAAGAATCCCTATATTAGGGTGTAACAGGGAGAGATCTGTGTTGACTCTGCTGGCGTGTTCACGGGCTGCAGAAAGAGGGCGGCAGTCCTCCAACAACCTTCTGTGAGTCATGGCAGTGACACGGGGAGGTGGGAAAGTGGGTGTGTGGACTTTCCCCCTCTCTGAATGGCTGAGAGGCGCATCTTGGGAGATTGTTAGCCCTATAAATTAACGCTCTGTTGTTTCCTCAGGTCTGCCCACTTAGACGCAACGAGAGTGCAGAAGCTCTGATCCAGGACCGGGAATCAGGCGAAACAAAGAGTTTCATAGCGAGACAGTGAGAGCGGGGAACCCTTGGGCAGACCCCGGAGTATTGTGAAAGAACAGGCTTGTTAGCCTACAGAGTAGGACGGTGATCCAGGTCGTGCGGGTAGCGATGACCGGGATAACGCTGCCAAGTGCAGCACCTTTTGTTTGTAGTTTTATTACTGTTTTATTTTCCATTGTTCTTTTCGCCTTCTGTTTTCATTATTATTTCTTTGAGCACCTGCGAGTGCACTTGCTGTTCACGTACCAGCTGTGGTATTTCCGTGGTGCTGTCTATCATCGTTGATAGGCAGCCCATGGTCAACAGTGCCCTCTGCCGGAAAAAGCAAGAACTGTTTGCAAATAAAACTGGGCACCTGTGTGGTGTTTTCAAGTACACCTGTCTGTCTCCTAGTCAGTGAAATACCCACACCCCTTCCACATGGGGTGATGCCAGTTCTTTTTTTTTTTTTTTAATCTTGAAATAAGTTTAAAGCCTGGGCTATACTGAACAGACTTTAAAAACAGTATCATTCTGTCAGTCTCTTCGGCTAACTTAAAGTAACTGTAGCTATTTAAATAATTCCATATTTTTAAACCATGGACATCCATTCACTTTAAAGGTCTGTGACAGAAAGACAATGATTCTTGGTGGTAAATCTCACTCCCGACTTATGAGGGCACTAAGTAATGGGAACAGAATACTCTAGACTACTTGACCTGACACTTTGTTCCGAGGGTTGAAAAGAAGTCAGTCATGTAGAAAAGAGACGGCGCTTCAGTACACTAATACAAATTTCGAACTACATACAACTGCCGCACCAGCAAAATGTGCGGCTCCATTTTATAACGGTTTCGATATGAAAATGAAAAACAAACAATCAGATGCAACTTAATATTTGTATTTATGAATATCATACATAACATTTTTAGAGCAGAAACTCTGTATTTATTTTGAAAATTCAACTTTTTTCTTGTTTTTTTCAAAAAAGGCCACATATACATAAACATGAAAAACTGTAATAAAATGTACTTTACACAATAAACTTCTGTGTGAACAAGTGTAGAAAGCTGTATGCACATATACAATTATATAACATAAATAACTAGTTATAAAAATAGCATAAAACGAAAAAATAACATAACTTATGCAACGTGAAAACACTTTGAGTCTGTTCAGAGTTCTATTACAGCTTTCTAAGTACAATCTACACAGAAAACACACTTTTCAACTGTAGCAGTGCATTTGCCACAGACTGCCTTTTCACAACAGGCACAAATGTTAAAAGTTCTGTTTTTATTGCATTTAGCAACCTTGCATGGTCTTTTATTCCGTGTGCCAGTGGACGGCTTTCCTATCTATTTTAAAAATGTTTCAGCATTAGCTCCAGGGCTAGTTGCAAAATGAAGTCTCTCTGAGTGATTGTATTGCCGGTGCATTCCTTGTACAAAACCAAAGTGTGGATGACTGCCAGGAACAAAACATTATTAATAAACAGCCACAGGCAACCTGCGAGTACCACCTTTGACAGAATACAGCCGTGCCATTTGATCCAGTATATCCACACCGTACTTTGTTGCGTTGTAAAAAACAACAGTCCCTAGCGTTCGTTTAGCATCAGTCCTGATGGTCACTGATTTGTGCAGAGAGCTTATAATAATAATAATAATATTAATAATATGTGTAGAATGGCTTTCAAGCCTGGAGTGAAATGGCCAAGAGCTTGTGAGAAAGCTGTGTGGGACGCAGTAAACACGGATCTATGTTTTACTTTGCAAAGGTTAAGTGGAAGCGAGAGGTTTGGAGTTGACAAAAGGAAGGAAACAGTACAAACTATTCCTGGAAAGTTTAGACAGCAGCACGAGATCAACCGCTTAGTTAGAGAAAGGAGGAAGCTGAGGAAGCAATGGAGAAGACCAGAACAAAATCAGAAGGAGGAACTCAATCTGTTACAAAGGGTCATAAAAGATAAGCTTGCAACATTGTGCAGAGCTGAGCGCATATGGAAATGCTACAAAAAGAAGGAATGTATGAGAACTACTGTAACTTTTATAAAGATCCATTCAAATTTGTAAAGAAGATATTCACTAGTGAGAAAAATGGCACACTAACATCATGTAGTTTAGTTACTTGTAAACACACAATATAAGTTTGATACTTTTTCTGTTGGTGCGATGTTTAAAAAAAAAAAAAAAAAAGTTTTCTTAACACAGTTGTCCTCTCTGTAGAAGTTAGTTGTGCATCAGCGTAGTGCAGTATCTCTGAAATCTCTAGGCAAAAGCTTTCATCATTTCGAAGGGAGCCCATATTCTCCGGGACAGCTTTGAAGATTACATCATCGTGTCTTCGTTGAAGAACTTTGGAGTTTGATGAGTTGAGAGCTATGAGGTGTTTTGAAGAAAGAGTTAATCTAATGAGCAAATCCAGAGAGAAGTGAATCCAGAGAGAAAGAAAATCCTTGTTTTGAGTTTAAATAATATGATGTATAGACGTTCTCTTGTACTGTAAACAAGTCCTTGTCTGTCTTTCCATTGGTTCACAATATTTGATAGACAGTTGCATGTCACACAAAAAGGGTGTGTTAGAAATGGAATGTATTCACCTATTTCATTAACAAAGGATTTTACATTTATCATCTAAACCTCCTATTCAATATAACTTTAGTTACATTCATTAGAGAAGCATATACATTTCAGTTTCATTCTCTATACAAAATTACGATTACAAGCATATAAAACACATCATAATACAAAGAGTAATATTAAAAAATGTTATTAGTTTATAATATTCATTTAAAGCACAATAAACCCTTCAGGTTTTAACTAACTTTTAACACAATAATGTTACAACTGCATAGTCAATATAGCTTGCTTGGTAAGTTTTATGACACCTTAGGAGACCAGACAATCAGATAGCATTTTGGAAGGCGAGCTTCAAAGAGTTATTACAGTTTGTGGCCTGTACCTTCGTCTAATCAACACGCTTTAAAGAATACCTGGTTAAGAACGTTTTGGAATCAGTGTTAACAACCCAATCATCACTGAATTAAATATCTGGTTATATTAAAATTAATTTAACCATGAATTTCCTTAGAAAAGGGGTCTTGGTTTCAGTTCAGCTCCTCCTACATGACACAAGGCAACCCCAGCTCAACGGAGGAAGCTGGTAGTCAACGAGGTGCAAAAGCAGGAGGAGAGGATGAGGTATGTAAAGGTCATTTTCCAGGCCAAGCAGGGAGAATGGATGAGATCGGAGAGTGTGGAACAATGCAAGATTGACTGTCAAGACCTATGGACAATGGAAGAGAGCAGGATCAGTTTCCTCATCAGATCAACATATGATATTCTGCCATCACCACAGAACTTAAACCTCTGGGCGGGTGAGGATCCCTCATGTCTTTTGTGTTCATTACCTGCAACATTAAGGCACATTTTGACAGGATATAAGGTGGGTCTTAGCCAAGGATGGTTTACTTTGCACCATGACCAGTTGCTGCGTTGTTTGGCCTTAGCATTCGAAGACAAGCATAACCTGACCAATAAGTTGCACCCAGTTCCATCAAAGCATTACACATAAAAGACAATATTCCTCTGTCCAGAAGAGCATCCACCAAGAAAAGATGTTAAAACCAAGCCTCACCCAGGACAACTGGAAGCTGCTAGAGACGGAAAATGCTGGCAGATGTTGGTCAATGGCTTATTTTTCCACCTTCGACCAGACATTGTCTTGTGGTCTGGATCAGCAGGCCTTGTTCATCTGGTAGAGTTAACAGTGCAATGGGAGGATGCTGTGGATGAGGCGTATGAGAGGAAGAAACTTCGGTATGCTCAACTAGCTGCTGAAGCGGACCAGCAAGGATGGAGAGTCTGGGTTTACCCAGTGGCGGTGGGTTGTTGATAATCTGTAGCACACTCTACAACCTGGTTTCTCAGAGATGTTGGGTTGGGTGGCCAAGAGTTGCATCGCACAGTGAAGAACTTATCTGAAACAGCAGAAAGGAGCAGCAACTGGCTGTGGTTGAGATGGAAAGATTTTGGCTAAGGATTTCAGGCACAATAGAAAGAAAACAACGCTGATAAATGGGTAGGTAAGCTGGGCTGAGTTGAGTGGGGGATGGAGGGGGGTGATGCTGGGATGGCAGAATCACTGTCGAACCCTCTTGAGGTATTATGGGCTAGTCAACGAAACACAGAGGATGGAAGGTGCCCACTTGAAGACCCCAGAGATGTACACTACTTTGCTCTATCCAGACGGTTGTCATGCTGATGCGCTGTGGTTAATCATCGGAGCCAGCATTGCAGCTATTGTGTGTGCTGATCCCTGGAGCCAGCATTACACTTCAGCCATCAACACCAGGCAGAAGGATATCTACATCATCAGATGGAAAGAAACGCAAATGGATGGAGATGCAGATGGATCACATTAGTTTACTGTAAAGCTATGTCTTAGTTGGTGCTTATCTTGGCGAGAGCTGAGTTCAATTCAGCATGAAGTTTTAACATCTATTCTACTGTAATAGGAATCAAGAAGATCTGGATAGGTCCAGTGACTGCTCTGAATAGTGTAGCTGGCAACAAGGGAAATACCTTGTGACAGCATGGAGAGACAGCTGACAGGAGGAAAGAGACCCCATTGGGGCTTGCAAGGGTTAGCTACCCTAGAGAAAAATACCCCTAGAATCTGCCAAAGTGGGGGTGGAAGATGACTCAACGTTGGATAATTAATGACTTAGGAACGTAAACGGATATGAGAATGGAGAGTACTTCACAAAAGACTAGTTCAAGATCTGCAGTTATGAATGACATGGAAATCCAGGTTTGTGTCTGCGGCTGGAGCAAGGCGACAACAGTCAGGGGTTTGAAGATTCATCAAGGAAG
Organism: Polyodon spathula; assembly: GCF_017654505.1. Classification (NCBI taxonomy): domain Eukaryota; kingdom Metazoa; phylum Chordata; class Actinopteri; order Acipenseriformes; family Polyodontidae; genus Polyodon; species Polyodon spathula. The sequence continues at coordinate 15,487,095 of NC_054550.1, forward strand.
AATGAAATGAAATGAAATAGACATGAGAAGGACTTACATGGATACAACCAGAGATGATTATTTAGAAGCTTGGATGGGTAAGCCCCATCCACACAAATCTCGGAGTTAATTCATTGAATAATAGTTGCTAATCAGGAGATGGTCATCTGTGTAAAAGCCTGCAGCTTTCTATTTTCCGGGTGGGGGTTTGGAAGGGGAAACTGGTGCAAGAGAGAGACAGGAGAAAAAACAAACCAAACGAAACCAAAATGAAACAAAGTAAGATGTGGATTAATTTATATGTAGGATCAGTGAAGGCAATTGCTCAGCCTGAAGTTCTTTTGTGCTTGAGACTTTATTTTTGTTTGACTATTTATTTTTCTCTGTGAGCGGTGTTTTCTGTTCAAACTGTTTATTTATGTTTGTGTTTAAACATGGCCGTAGCTGTGCCTTTGCCCTGCAGTTCTTGTCTGTTTAGGTTCCTGCTTCTGGCTTGACATCACCACACAGCCAGCCATGTCACAATGTAGCAGCGACCATGTAGTAATGTTTTGTACTATATACAGACATGATTAGAGACAGATTTCTGGTTTTATTACTAACGATTTTATCCTCCTTGTCGTTTGCTTTATGTAAAAAAAAGAAAAGAAAAAAGAAAAAATGCACCGATTTTTTTTTAAAATAAAAATGTAACATTAGGTATGGTAATAATAACATCTCTTCAGCAAAACTCATGCTGCTACTAAGTGTGATTTAGTATTATTCAGTTGAACGCATTTAGAAAAAAGCACAACATCAGTGTATACATGTTTTGCATTTCAGTGAGAATCATAGTGTGCTATGTCATTTTGCCAGCAAAACATTATTTTGTATTGTGAATTGTTGCCAGACAGTGATCATCTATGTAAGTAAAAGAGATTGTTTACTACCATGACCCCCATCCCACCGGTGGATTTATTACATTGACCACTGAAGTACATGCAAAAGTAAACGTATGGTAACTCGACCTGCAGACATCATTAGACAATAAAATTTTAAATGTTTAACAATGAATTTATATACGAGGATATTTATATATATATGTATATATATTATATATTATATATATATATAGAATAATATATCTAATATATATATAAATAATATATATATATATGAATACACAATATAATGAATATATTTTGAATTTCTGGATTGCAAATGATTGCAAGTCATAATATTGATTGTATTTGAATCTAAACAAGTGACAATTCACTATTTAGTTTTTTGTAACCAGCCAACATAGAAAAGTTTCAATTGAAATTTAAATAATGGGTGATGCTGTGAATTTGTCATACAATTTATTTTATTATTTGACAGTAACAATAACTCAATGAACTTTACCTAGATCTATCTTAATACTGGAAAATAATGGTATATAGATAAGGTAGAATATTCTTTAAATAGTAGCAAGCATCACCTCAAACTACCTCCTTCCTATGAATGCAACTGAAATAAATGAATGTGCTTGAGGCACCTAAATAGTTGTTCACATATACTGTAGCTATGCCCTTATTAGGAAGATGTAATAACTGCTAAGAATATATGCCCACTGCTTTATTCTAGCAACTTCTAATTAAGCAGTAATACATGCCACAGCAGGGATTACCTGCTAATTGGCAACAAAGACAATTACACATCACAAGGTCAGAGGAAGTGCACTTAACGAAAGAACCGTTTCATTATTGAGCTAATGATCCCCACTGTAGATGGTATTCATGCTGTTACTCACTGAGGAGATGCTTTTTATATGAGGATAAATGGTTTCTTATATCACTGCAATTGGCTATTTGTAGAATTGGAGATTCTAAAGTTGTGTTAGATTACAGCAGGGCTTCTCAAACCCGATCCTCGGGACCCCATTCTCTTCTGGTTTTCATTCCAACTGAACTCTCAATTACTGAACTAAACCCTTCATTTAACTGATAATTTGCTTAATTAGACATTTTTAATTGTTCTCAGCTCCTAAAAAGTTGTAGATTTTAAGTTACTTATATAATGTTCTAGTTAACTTGAAATCTTCAGCTGTTTAAGATGAAAACAATTAAAAAGATTCTACAGCCCTGGATTAGAGGCTGTCATGTATTGTAATGATAAAGTGTTTTGCACAGGATTGCAGTTGGTTGTTTATAGATTCAAGATTCTAATGCCCTGGATTAGAGGCTGCCTACCTGTAGGGTACTGGCTGCTCTTCTTCAAGCCTGCTTGGCTGAGGTAATGTAGAACATTTATAGAATAGCTAATATGTGAACTCTTTTAGAGCCTGCAAGCATAAAGTCACTCAAACAAAACTTCAAGGGCAATGCAGCACCATTCAACCCCAGTGAACACAATAGAAATATTTGGTCACTTTCCTCTTTCATGCTGTTCTTTTGTCTCTCTTCAGACGGATAATAATCAAAGCCACCTCATTTCTATGGCTTCCCTTGTTCCTCTTCTCATTCATGTTTTGGCTGAGTCTACATAAGAAGGACAAGGAGGGATGTTTTGCAGATTCCGACTGTGGAAGGTTACTTTCATGAACAAAAGGGTCATTGATTCCTTCTGCAGCACCACAAGTGACTTCCTAATTTCAAAGTGCTGCAGGTGGGACTTGTACTGTTAGAACACATGAGCAAAATGAATCCAGGAGTTAAACCTGGTAGTCAGATAGTTAACGCAGCTTTGCTCCCTGTTCTGTTCACACTAGAAACAAATCCCAGATGCACTTTTTTTTTTTCTAGTATAAAGCTGGAGTTGACTCTGCAGTGCAGTTCTTTCATCTGTGCATGTGTATAGGACATCTTTACATGCATGACACATACACAATCAAAAAAGTAAGTCACATGTATTAATGTGGTTTAGTTTGTTCACAAACACAAAAGTGTGGTAAAATGACTCTGGAAGTAATTAATGTGGATGCAAAACTACCCCAGTCTAAAAACAGTATTAATTTAATTTTCTCTCTTTAAATTTACCAACAGCAAACATTTGTCTGTTTGAACTGGTTGGTGAACAAACTACTCACAAAACTATTTAGTTTTATATGTATTGTTGGTCATGACTTGAATGTATAGTTCTTAAAAATGTTGGATTAACCTTCTTATGATCATTAATCAATTAGAATGTTGTTCTTATATGACTTTTATGTAATCACAGTTAAAATCAAATTGCAATTACATTATATAATTTATGATTGAATATGTTAGTACAATTATAAATACATTCCTGTCGTACCTTTTTGTGTATTTTTTTAATGTCCTGTTTTAGTTTTTAAAAATCTAGTGCATATATTAACACATATAGAAGTCCTTGTGTCAGTGCTTGCATAGTTTACAAATATGCATTGTTCCTACTGTCAACCACCCCAACTATGCTTTCCGTAGCCTTTTAAATTCAGGTGGGCCTCAATCAATTACATTAGTTAATTAGAAAATAAGTCAACTAATCAAAGCCCCAGTTTTCCCCATTCTAGACATAGTCTCACATGACTAGAATAGAGGGAGCCAGGGGCCAATTTTCTAGCAAGGAATTTTAACCCTATCCCTGTCATATTATAACAAAACAAACCAACACTAATAAACAATACCCCAGGTGATATCCTTTGACTGCAACAAGTGTCAAAGGCTGAAGATACTACTGGAAGCAATATCTAACAATTCAAAGATTTACAATAATTTCTTGTCAGGTTGTTTGATTAATCTTCAATGTGCTCACTTTCAGACCTTACTTAAAATTGTCAACTCATTGAAAATAAATTACATCCTAAAAAAGTGAACTGTTAAGTAGTAATTATCTATTGCTAGTATATGTTAAGTGGTTAGCACAAAAATAACAAATATAATTTATTTTGTGTATTCTTATTCAATAACAAAATATCAGTAAGCTACTTACTGTTTAATGTTTGAATCATTTTGCTCTGAAACAGACATAACTGTGCTACGTTGGGTGGTGAAATCATTTTAGAGCATGGAATTCACTAAACAGTGACAATGTGTTTTGCACACAGTAAGCTCCTTTACTGCATGCTTTGTTTACTAACCAGTGGCTGGCAAGCTAGTACATGGAAATATGCACATGGAAAAACTACAGCATTTGTGTCATTTAAATAGAATGAATAATGTTAATTGATGGCAATGTATGCAAATTACATCACAAAATACTGCGAGGGTGGTATTTGATATGCCAACCATATTCACTCAAGGGTGCTAACTTTACTAGATGACTCAATGTGTGTTAAAGGTACTGCATATTGAAACCAGGTAGTGTCACAGAACCAGCAGAAGAGATGCACAGGAGAGAGAGAAGAAGAGTCAGGGAGAGAGTATTTTGGACCAGGTAGACATTGCTAGAGCTATGTGAGGAGGAGGTATTAACTATTGTAGCTCTCAAAAGTATTCACTCCCCTTGGACTTTTCCACATTTTATTGTGTTACAACAAGGAATCAAAATGGATTTAATTAAGAGTTTCTGTCACTGATCAACACAAAAAGTCCATAATGTCAAAAATGAAAAATAAAATCTACAAATTGTTCTAAATTAATTACAAATACAAAACAGAAAATAATTGATTGCATAAGTATTCACCCCCTTGAGTCAATATTTGGTAGAGGCACCTTTGGCAGCAATTACAGCCATGAGTCTCTGCCAGCTTTGCACATCTGGACACTGCAATTTTTGCCCATTCTTCTTTGCAAAATTGCTCAAGCTCCGTCAAGTTGGATGGGGACCTTTGGTGAACAGCAATTTTCAACTCTTACCACATATCCTCAATTGGATTGAGGTCCAGGCTTTGACTGTACATCAAAGCCCTCCAGTGTACTCCAGTGTGGCTTTGGCTGTATGTTTGGGGTCATTGTCCTGCTGGAAGATGAATCTTCTCAAGTCCCAGGTCTCTTGTAGACTTCAGCAGGTTTTGCTCCAGGATTTCTCTGTACTTTGTTGTGTCCATTTTGCCCTCTATCTTCACGAGGTTTCCAGGCCCTGATGCAGAGAAGCATCCCCATAGCATGATGCTGCCACCACCATGCTTCAAGGTAGGGATGGTGTTCTCAGGTTGATGTGCTGTGTTAGGCTTGTACCAAACATAGCGCTTAGCGTTGAGGTCAAAAAGCTCTATTTTGGTCTCATGAGATGATAGAATCTTCTTCCACTTGGTCTCAGATTCTCCCACATGCCTTCTGGTAAACTCTAGCGGAGATTTGATGTGAGTTTTTTTCAACAATAGCTTTCTTTTTACCATTCTCCCATAAATGTCAGTTTTGTGAAGCACCCAGGCTATTGTTGCCATATATACAGTGTCTCCCAGCTCAGCCGTGGAAGACTGTAACTCCTTTAGAGTTGCTATAGGCCTCTGGTGGCCTCCCTAACTAGTGCCCTTCTCACCCGGATACTCAGTTTTTGAGGAAGGCCTGTTCTAGACAGATTCACAGTTGTGCCATATTCTCTCCATTTCTTTATAAAGGACTTTACTGTGCTCCGGGGGATATTCAATACCTTGGAAATGTTCTTATATCCTGCTCTGATTGGTGCTTTTGAAGAAGTTCTTCATCTTCATGATGTAGTTTTTGTTAGGAAATGTACTAACCAACTGTGGGACCTATAGGAGACAGGTGTATTTAACCTGAAATCATGTGAAAGACCTTAATTGCACACAGGGGGACTCCATTCAACCAATTATGTGACTTCTAAAGACAATTGGTTGCACCTGAGCTTATTCAAAAGTGTCATATCAAAGGGGGTGAATACTTATGTAATCAATTATTTTCTGTTTTATATTTGTAATTAATTTAGAACAATTTCTATATGTTGTAACACAATAAAATGTGGAAAAATAAAATGCATTTTATTTTTATTTTCCTTACAGTATTTTACATTACTCTTCACCTCCCCTGTGCATGCCATACTTTTATCAACGAGAGTTGAGATGCAGTCATAAATACAAGCAATCATAGACATCACTTCTTTAACATTAAAAAGTGACGTTTCACTAAACATGTAATGTCAATAGTAATGTTTTAATTGACTGAGCAAGTGCTTTGCTAAATTCTGAATAATATTAAAAAATGAATCACAGGGAGATCAAGCTGAACAAACAAATATTTATTTGAGTGACAATTACTTTCTTCATTTTCAGGATGCTGCGAGCCTTTGGTTCAAGCAAGGCACCCCATTTTTGCATGCGGTGTGTCTTCCCTCTGCCACGTGGTAATTCTGGTCACTTACCGCCGTTTAATGCATGAGGCCCACAATGTGTCGGTGTTCTAGTTCTCTGCTTAGGTCATGCAGGTGGTCTCAAGAATGGTCAAGGGTGCTATTCTATGCAGGTCTGAGTAGATAAGCCAGAACCTGCAGGACTAGAATGCCACCTGTGACTTTGGGCTAAGGACAGGTACACTATGAGAGCAAGACTCCTCTGGTAGATACCAGTTCCTAAAACAGACTCTATCAATGAGATGCAATTTCAGACACAAATTCTGATTAGTGCTATGGTATTAGCCATATCATTACTTCATCTGTGACCTGAGCTAGATCATGACCCAAACCTCCAGATGTGAGACAAGACTAATGCTTTAAATCACAGCCCCATCTACGATGCTAAGTGCATTTGACTAGAACTTACTTACAGTACCACTACAGTATGACAGTGTCTCAGTTCACTGTACTTTGGCAGTAGTGCGGGAGGTAGGTACCACATTGATAAATCCTACATTATGGTCATTCAGCCAGGAGTAAACAGTATTAAATTTGATCAAACCATTTATACTCAAGCAAAGATACATTTCCTATTAATCATTCAAACATGAAAGAGACAATCATCCCTGTGTGATTAGCAGCACTCAGCTGTGTAATTAACAGCGATACCTTCAAATGGCTGCTGCTGTTCTGGCTTCTGCTGTTCCCTGAATACCCCAGAATAGAATCATTAACAACACCAAACAGAGGTCATTATCCATTGAGAATGATGATGAACATGCAGATTGCTATCATTTGCTCTGTCCCATTACATGGTTCAACCATTTCCGTTGTTACTCTCTTAGTCTCAGGCTGATGTTGACAGCTAGATGCCTTTTAATATGTCTGCTTTTATCACACTCTCCAGTTTATAGTGTCTTCATTATCGATGTAATCCCGTGTAAGTAAAATACAAGATCTCATAATTCCATGCCATTGTTTTTGTATTTACTAATTGAGGATTTCAGAGACTCGCTTATAGATTTGGAAGGCGTAACAATATTGGCTGATATTTTTCATTTGTTTCAGTCACCTGCTTTAAACACAGCAGTGTTTCAAAACAACAAAACTCTGATATCTCTTATCCTACTGGATGTAGCTCTGTCTAGACTTAACGTGCACACGGCTAACAAACAAAAAAAAACCCTTATCTTGTCTACAACATGCATATCCATTCAATATATAGGTCTTAATGTGTTTTCAGTTATCCCAACCCACTCCTTCTGAGCCTGCTTTCCTGTCAGTAACCACCCAGCTACTTCCCCTATTGACTGAGATGCTTTCAGCCAGTAACAGTAACCCAGAACACACTGCTGTGGTGAAAGGACCCAGGAAGAGTAATGTATAAGTGTACCCTTATTAAAGGTTACCATGGTATTTTTGCACAGCAATTTTGCTTTATTGCATTGTTATACTATGCATTTGCCATAGTCTGCCATGGTTTGCCATGTTTTTTAATATGATGTACCATGCACACTGGTTCTTTTTCAGTGCTTTTCTATGTTTAACCATGTTGTTACTATGTTTTCTCACAGTTTGCTTTCATTATGTTTTGTTTTTAAAGTATTTCTTTACAATATTGTATAGTTCTTTCAAAACTGCATATTTGAGACATACACCGTGAATAGGAAGTGCACAACATGAACATGAAAATGAAAATATTTGTTAGTTACAGCCATTTGTAATGCTCCTGTAGCAGTTTCATGCAATACAATGCATACTGTCCTTGAGGAGCCCATTACCTAGCCAAGAACCCCCCAGCCAGTCATTTCATTAATACAGTACTTTGGATAATCTTCCCATCTCTGCTATTACAACGAAATGTGCTCAGTGCGTCATAGTGGGTATGCAGCTTTAGAAACGAAAGCTAAATGCTTAGAAAGATAAAGGTGTTTTAACTGAACCATGGTACATGAATTGTGTCTCATTCAATTGTGATGCAGGCTTTAGCCAGGGCTGTACCTTAACTATATGGCTATAATGAGATATTTAGCAATGTCACTGATTGGTTGAGGCATATTTGCAAAGTTTGGGTTGGATTTGTGCTGTTGCTGTGTAATAAATTAATGGCTATCTGTATTGTGATTGACTGAAAGAAAGCAGAACGCTTTTTAGAGTACAATATACAACTGTCTAACTAACAAAACAGAGAATGATGGAGACTACATATTTATATATATATAATTTTTAAACCTTCTTTTTCTGTCTTGTAGAACACTTTTAAAGGTCAGTCGTTGCAATCTTGCTGTTGTCTTGTGGTGCTGGGATCTGGCTGATGGCTTAGTTTCAGGCTGGAAAACACCCTTGCTATGCTCAGGAGGCTGGGGACTGGCTGTAGTTTCCCTCTGTAGATGTGCCAAACAGTCAAAGTCAAACAGTCGCGTGTGTTTTTCTGATAACAAACAAGCTGAAACTCGGAGCAGCTGATTCAAATTCAGCACCGTTCTGAGACACGGGCGAGGGGAGGAGCCAACAGCACAGCAGAACAACGCAGTTAAACGAGGCAGTCTTCCCAGCGACAGCAAGTGGGAGAAGTACAGGCGTGGAAAAGTACAGAGAAGTTTAGAAGCAGTTTGGAAGCAGGCTGACAGCTGCAGAAGAAACTAAACTTAAAAAAAAAAAACCCTCAACATGGTCTTCAAGCCAGTAATCTGTGAAACCTGCTTGATGTGGGAAATCCGAGAAAACCCAGCGGAGCTAAACCAAGTGTGCGTAAAGAGCCGCGTGATCCAGGATTTGCATAAACTAGTAAGTATGCTAGAAATGGAGCTGGAAGAAGTAAGACAGCAACAGGATCTTGAGGAACTGGCACACCCACAATTCATGGAAGTCTGCCTCACCCCTAACCGACTGAAAGCCACCAGGGAGATAGAAGGTCAGAACAGCTGGGATCAGGTAGGCAGAAGCAGGGAAAAAAAGAAACTTCGTCAAACACAACCACCAGAAATCAAAACAACGAACAGATTTGAGGCACTTCAGAATTTTGATGAGAAGAACCAACAACAAGAGAATGAAAGGAACAACATCCTGGACCTTATTGACAGTGGTAACCAGACAGCAAAAAGAAGGGAGGTCATGATTGTTGGGGACTCCATATTGAGAAACACAGCAAGTTCAATTTGCAGTTTGGACCCCCTTACTACAACAGTGTGCTGCCTTCAGGGAGCCCCGGTCAAGCACATCACTGAGAACGTGGACAGGCTCCTAGAACAAACAGGAGACAACCCGGTAGTAGTCGTTCACATCAGTACAAACAACATTGGAAGAGACAGACCAAAATCCCTGCAAAACTAATTCAGAGAGCTAGGAAGGAAATTAAAAGAGAAAACCAAAACTGTGGTATTTTCTGGTATGCTACCGGCACCTTGTAAAGGATCATATGGACAGCTGGAAATAATTAATCAAAACGCATGGCTGAAGATGTGGTGCACACGGGAAGGCTTCACCTATCTTGATCATTGGACCACATTCTACAACGAGGACTATCTGTATAGACGGGACGGACTGCACTTAAATAACAAGGGAACCAGTCTACTTGGAGAAAAGATCCTCGAGCAGGTTCAGAAGCATTTAAACTAGAAAGGAAGGGGGGAGAAATCAACAAAAAAACAGAAGGGAGACCGCATCAAAACAAGAACAACAACTCAGGTAAGACAACCATTAAATGTATTTATCTAAATGCTAGAAGTATCAGAAACAAAATTCTAGAACTTGAAGCTACTGCACTAACAGGTAACTATGATGTGATAGGTGTTACTGAAACTTGGTTGTCTGAGAGTGATGGGGACGAATATAATATTTGTGGGTATACACTGTATAGGAAAGACAGGCAGGACAGAAGAGGAGGAGGGGTAGCGCTATACATAAGAAACAGTCTTGAAGCCCAGGTGTTAAACCTGGACAAAGAAAATAAAGCCGAATCAATATGGGTCAGAATAACGGACAAAAATTCAAAGGGCATAATAATAGGAGCATGCTATAGACCGCCAGATTCAGACGGTGAGCAAAATAATCTGTTATACAATGACATTAGAAATGCATGTAGCAAAGGAGAAGCCATACTAATGGGGGATTTCAACTTCCCCCATATAAAATGGGAAAACCCGGTGGGTAGCACGAAGGATGAAATTGAAATGGTGGAAATGACAAATGACTGCTTCCTAACACAATTTGTCAAGGCACTGACTAGAGGGGAGGCATGCCTTGATTTAGTCTTTTCAAATAACGAAGACAGAATAACTAAAACAGAGGTCAGAGAACCACTGGCAAACTCAGACCACAACATGGTCTCATTTGAAGTGTTTTTTAAAACCCCAAAAAGTAATGACTAAAGCTAAGGTTTACAATTTTAGAAAAGCAAACTATGAAGGTATGAAACAGAGACTAACAGAAGTAGATTGGAGTAAAATAGAGAAAACACCCACAGAAGAAGGATGGTTGTTCTTCAAAAATGTAGTACTAGAGGCGCAAAACAATTAATCCCTAAAGTAGACAAATCTAAATGTAAAACTAAATTGCCAAAATGGTTTAATAGATCAATTAAAAAAAATATTCAGCGAAAAAAGGCACTTTACAGAGCATTAAAAAAGGACCAAAAAGAAAGTACGCAGAAAGAGTACAGGGAACTGCAAACGCAAGTCAAAAAGGAAGTTAGAAAGGCCAAGAGAGAAATAGAAATGAACATTGCTAAGGGAGCTAAAACCAATTCCAAAATTTTTTTTCCAATATTACAACAGCAAGAGAACATTCAAAGAGGAGATTAAATGTTTAAGAGATACAAATGGCAAAATCGTAGAGGAAGAAAAAAAAATAGCAAATATGTTAAATGATTACTTTTCACAAGTTTTTACAAAGGAAGATACTGACAACATGCCCCACATGTCATCCAGTTCCTATCCAGTTTTAAATAACTTTAGCATAACTGAGGCAGAAGTGTTAAAGGGACAAGGAGCTCTTAAAATAAACAAATCCCCTGGGCCGGATGAGATCCTCCCAGTAGTACTCAAAGAAATGAAAGAAGTAATTTACAAACCGCTAACCAAGATCATGCAGCAGTCTCTTGACACAGGGGTGGTACCGACAGACTGGAAAATTGCAAACGTAATACCGATCCACAAAAAGGGAAACAAAACTGAACCAGGTAACTACAGACCAGTAAGCCTGACTTCTATTATATGCAAACTTATGGAAACTATAATAAGATCCAAAATGGAAAATTACCTATATGGTAACAGGGTACTAGGAGACAGTCAACAAGGTTTTAGGAAAGGGAGATCGTGTCTAACTAACTTGCTTGATTTTTTTGAGGATGCAACATCGATAATGGATAATTGCAAAGCATATGACATGGTTTATTTAGATTTCCAGAAAGCTTTTGACAAAGTCCCGCACAAAAGATTAATTCTCAAACTGAACGCAGTTGGGATTCAAGGAAACACATGTACATGGATTAGGGAGTGGTTAACATGTAGAAAACAGAAAGTACTGATTAGAGGAAAAACCTCAGAATGGAGTGTGGTAACCAGCGGTGTACCACAGGGATCAGTATTAGGTCCTCTGCTATTCCTAATCTACATTAATGATTTAGATTCTGGTATAGTAAGCAAACTTGTTAAATTTGCAGACGACACAAAAGTAGGCCTATTTAAATGCCTAAAAGGCAAACGTCACCTCCAGCCGTCATTTGCGACGGCTGGAGAAAAAAATACAAATTAGCATCCTCGTAAAGAGGATGCTAAATAAATAGGCATTTAACTAATTAAAAGAAAAACCAGAGAAAGGACTGTAAATTAAATAAGAATTGTAAAAGGGGAGGTGGTACAGAGCACGCCCCCTAGGGTCCACTGGTCGACAAACGATGCCATGTCGCCAGCAGACTCCGCGTGGGCGTGCTCTAAATGAATCCGGGAACGGAGGAGGGCCCTGAACATGGCCCCGCAGTCAAAGAGACCTTCCCCGCTCATCTTCCGCTTCCTGGTCTTGTAAATGGCCAGTTTAGCAAGAGCCAGGAGCAGATTGACGAGGAGGTCTCTCTTTTTGCTGGAGCCACGAACAGGGTGCCCGAAGATGAGGAGGGTGGGTGAAAAGTGCAGCCAGAACTGCAGCAAGAGGTTCTTCAGCAGCAGGAAGAACGGCTGCAGCCTGGCGCATAAAAAATAAATATGAGCCACCGACTCGGACTGACCGCAGAAAGGGCATGCGGCGTCCGAGTCGGTAAAGTGACGCAGGATCTCTCCTGACGCGAGCGCTCCGTGCAGGACCCTCCATCCCAGGTCCCCAGCTCCCCTGGAGACCAGCGGGGAGTAAAGGGCCTCCCACTGGGGACCGACGCCCTCCGGCGGTCGGAGGGTCTCCCGCCAAGCGGTGTCTCGGCGGGAGACGAGGGCGGGGAAATGGAGGGTGTGGAGCGTCATCGCGTACAGGGTCCTCCTCGACGCCGATGGCAAGGGGGTCGAGGAGAACTGCGAGATCCTGCTCAGGTTGTTCTCGAGGGGGGGCCGAGGGGGGGCTCGGGCCTTGGGTTCGATCAGCAGGACCGGAGAGCCGGGGGTCGGGGGGGTGGGGGTAGATGGCTCGCCGGTCCTGAGAACTCCCTCGAGATACCTGACAGAGTCTGGGTGCAACGCTGCTTTGCACTCCCGGATCGCTCGGCCGGCCGTCCGGACGGACACCCGAGCCGCCCTGGCGACGAGCGCCTCGGGCGCCAGCCACGCCGAGCGTTCGCGATCCAGGAGATCCCAGACTCTGGTCACCTTGGCCGAGATCAGCGCGCGCCGCACCGAGGGGGACTCCAACGCCTGCGCACCTAGGTGGGGGTTGTGCAGCAGGGGCTCCAGCAGGAGTCCTTGGCCCTCGGTCGGCACGGCGTCTCGGCCGACGGAAAACATGCTCCGGGTCCTGAGCAGGTCCTGGTAGAAGACCGGCAGCTCGGGGAGACGGATTCCCCGCAGGTCGATCCAGAAGAGCTGCCGGTCGTAGCCCAGGTCGTGCAGCTGGCGCAAAAGGAGGGACGCCAGCGTGCACCACTGCGGGGCCGGGTCTGCGTACAGGTATCTCTGCAGGGTCTGGAGGCGGAAGGTGTGCACCTGGCTCCTGATGCACACCAACCCTTGCCCCCCCTCGGCGAGAGGGAGGCTCAGAACCGCCGCAGAGACCCAGTGCTTTCCGGCCCAGAAGAAGTCCGTCAGCTTCCTCTGGACCCTGGCCACAAACTCAGGGGGCGGGCTCAGGACGGTGAGTCGATGCCAAAGCATCGACGCCACCAGTTGGTTAATGACCAGAGCCCTTCCCCTGAAGGAAAGCAGTTTGAGCAGACCCGACCACGACCTCAGTCGCGCAGCCACCTTGTCCTCCAACTCCGTCCAGTTGGCGGCGACCGAGGCCTCCGCGGGGCTCAGGTGGACTCCCAGGTATTTGAAGCTGTCCGCGCTCCACTGGAACTGCTGGAGCGCGGCAGGGAGGGAGTCCGCCCGCCAGGGACCCACCAGTAACCCGGAGCATTTGGTCCAGTTGATCCTGGCAGAGGACGCGGCAGAGTAGACGCTCTGGCAGCTCCGCATCCTCTCCAGATCGGCCGGATCCGAGGCCACCAGGAGCACGTCGTCGGCGTAAGCCGACAGGACCACCCTCGTGTCCGGCGCGCCGAGCGCCAACCCCGTGAGCCTCCCGCGAAGGAGGCAGAGGAAGGGCTCGATGCACAGCGCGTACAGTTGTCCGGACAGAGGGCAGCCCTGACGTACTCCTCTCCTGAAAGCGAGGGGCGCGGTCAGGGACCAGTTGACTTTGATCAAGCACTCGGCAGAGGCGTACAGCATCCGGAACAGGCCCACGAAGCGCGGCCCGAATCCGAATGCTCGCAGGGTTCCGAAGAGATATTCGTGATCCACCCGGTCGAACGCCTTCTCCTGATCCAGGGAGAGGAAGGCGACCGACCGACCGGTCCTCCTGCAGTAGTGCAGGAGGTCCCGAACCAGGAAGATGTTGTCGAAAATCGTCCGGTTCGGGACCGTGTAGGACTGGTCGGGGTGGATCACGTCTGCCAGCACGGACTTGAGCCTCAGGGAGGCGGCCTTGGCCACGATTTTGTAGTCCGTGCATAGCAGCGAGACCGGGCGCCAGTTCTTGAGGCTGCGCAGATCCCCTTTCTTGGGCAGGAGCGTGATAACAGCCCGCCTCATCGAAAGGGGCATCTCCCCGGTCTCGTAGGCTTCCGCCAGGACCCGCGCAAAGGCGGGCCCCAGCAAGTCCCAAAACTTCTTGTAGAACTCCACGGTCAGCCCGTCGATGCCCGGCGATTTGTTGTAGGGCATCTGACTGAGGGCGTCGGTGAGCTCGGCCAGGGTCAGGTGGCCCTCGAACTCGTCCCGCACGCCCCCGCTGACCGTGGGAAGCCCGTCCCACAGAACCCTGCACGCGTCGGAGTCGACGGGATCCGGAGAGAAGAGGGCAGAGTAGAAGGCCCTGGCCCTCTCGTTCACGCTCTCCGGATCCGTCAGAAGGGAGCCGTCCTCCGCCAGGAGGCAGGTGATGTTTTTACGGTCTCCCTTCTTTTTCTCCAACGCGTAGAAGAAGTGTGTGCTGCGGTCCATCTCCCGAAGGAACTGGACCCGCGAGCGCACAAACGCCCCCCGGGACCGCTGGAGCCGCAGGTCCCGCAGGGTGCTCTTCTTCTCCTCGTACGCGCTCTGCTCGAGTTGGTCCCCGCGAGCCAGGCGGCTCTCCAGACCGAGCAGCTCCCTTTCCAGCCGCTCGATCCGCGAGTCCCTCCGCCTGCTCGCGCCCCTCGTGTACTCCTGACAGAGGATCTTGATCTGCGCTTTCCCCACGTCCCACCACTGACGCCACGTGGGGAAGCGAGATCGCCTGCCGTGCCAGACCGTCCAAAAGTCCCGGAAAGACCGCTCAAAGCGCTCGTCCTCCAACAGGCTGTTGTTGAAGTGCCAGTAGGCAGCGGCGTGCCTAGCTGGCGCCACGGCCACCGTCACGACCACCAGGTTGTGGTCCGTGAACGGCGCCGGCCTGATGTCGGAGGAGCGAACGCAGTGAGCGTGGTTCCGCGAGACGTAGAACCTGTCGATCCGGGACTGGGACACCCGCCCCTCCCTCACCCGGGTGTAGGTGAAGGCCGAGGCGTCCGGGTGTTGCCACCGCCAGATGTCCACCAGAGAGAGCCGAGCGATCAGCTCTCTCAGG